>NW_007259569.1:1087387-1121364 GCF_000164805.1 Carlito syrichta | reverse complement strand
TCGGGCCCCGCCTGGGCAGCGAGACCTCATCTCTACAATAAATCAAAACATCAGCTGGGCGTAGTAGCGCGCGCCTGTAATTCCGGCTACTCAGAAGGCTGAGGCGGAAGGATCACTGGAGCCCAACAGGTCGAGGCTGCGTTGGCCGGGAGTGACCACTGCACTCCAGTCTGGGCGACAGAGTGAGACTCCAACTCAAAAAAAAAAAACAAAAAAAAACTGGCTGATCACGTGCAGAAGAATGAAAGTGGACCCATACCTATCACCATATATAAAAATCAACTCAAAATGAATCAAAGACCTAAATGTAAAACCTTAAACTATAAGAATTCTAGAAGAAAACATAGGAAACACTCTTTGAGACATCAGATTGGGCAATGAATTCATGACCAATTCCCCAAAAGTGAATGCTACAAAAGCTAATACAGACAGGTGGGACCCTATCAAACTGAAAAACTTTTACACAGCAAAATAAACCATCAAGAGAGTAAAAAGACAACTCACATAATGGGAAAAAATATTTGCAAATTATGTATCTGACAGAGACCTAACATTCAGAATCTGTAAGGAACTCAAACAAAGTGAAAGGGGGAAAAAAAACCCTATTAAAAAGTAGGCAAAGGACATGAACAGACACTTCTCAAAAGATAGCATACAAGCAGCCAACAGACACATAAAAAAACTGCTCAGTCTCACAAATCATCAGAGAAATGCAAATCAAAACTATAATGAGATACCACTTAACTCCTGTAAGGATGGCTATCATTAATAAGTCAAAAAACAACAGATGTTGGTGCAGCTGTGGAGAAAGGAAACACTTCTACACTGTTGGTGGGAATGTAAGCTAGTTCGACCTCTGAGGAAAGCAGTGTCACAATTCCTAAAAGAACGAAAAATTGACATTTCATCTGAGGGAGCAATCCCTCCCCTGGAAATATACCTGCAGGACTATAAATTGCTCTACCCAAAAGATGCCACACATGTTTATTGCTGCAATATTCACAATAGCAAAAACATGGAACCAACCTTGCTGTACACCAAAAGTGGACTGGATAAAGAAAATGTGGTACATATGCACAATGGAATATCATGCAGTCATAAAGAAGAGCAAAATCATGGCCTTTGCAGCAACTTGGATGTAGTTGAAGACCATTATACTAAGTTAACTATCACAGAAATAAACTGAATACCACATGTTCTCATTCATAAGCAGACCCTGAGAACACTAGTCATGTTAGCACATGGGTGGAATCAGCAGTCATTGGGCTCTGCTAGGGGCGGGAGGGAGGAAGGAAGGTGGGGGGCATATGACAACCCAAATGACACCTGATCCACTACAGGGGCAATGAAGGCCCCCTAGAAGCCCAAATGTCATCTATATGCAGTCTACTTATGTAGTAAATCCTCACTTGTACCCCACAACTCTATAATAAATAAATATATTTTTTTTTAAATCTCAATCATGGTAGTTTGTGTCTTCTTAACTTTAAGATATTTTTTAAATAACTACTGTATCTTTATATAACTTAACATACAGAATATAGTTACAATAACTCTTTTAATGTCAGTTTTAAGTCAGTTTTGATTGATTATTCTCCTCATTATGGGTTACATTTACCTGCTTCACCAATTGCCTATTAATCATTAAATGAATGTCAATTGTTGTGAATTTTACTTTATTGAGTGCTGAATATTTTTTGTATTTTTATAGATATTTTTTAGTTTGCTCTGCAATGCATTTAAGTTACTTGGAAATGGTATGACTGTTTCAGGTATGGCTTTGGAAATTATGTCGGGCAGGTTAGAGTTATATTCCATCCAGGGATAACTATTCCCAGTTACTGAGGTAAAATCATCCTGTGTATTCAAACAAATACCCAGTAGATTATTAGTTTTTTTCCTGTCTGCCTGTCTGACTAGTGGGAAATCACCTATTCCTGCATGAACACAAGAAGGTATTCTCTAATACTTCCATTTTTTTTATGATCCTGAGGTAACCTCATGTGCATGTACTGATTCTTAATACTCAAGAGAACTCTCTACAGATCTAAGGGATTCTTTCTGTGAAGATATCTCTTTTTTAGTATTTTGTCCTACACTCTCTAACCACCTTGATTTCCTTAGAGCCTTAACTTTGTCTTTTCTCCTTATGAAGTTCACTAGGCTCCCCCTCAGTTCTCTCTCCCCTGCAGCATGACCAGGAAACCCTTTATAACCACTAAGTTGAAGCAATGTAGGACACAACTTGTTGTTTCACAGGCTCTCAGTTATCACTGTACTTCGTTGCTTTTCATCCAGTGTGTTGAAAATCATGACTTCTTACTTTTTCTCATTATTTTGGTTGTTTCAGAGGAAGACGTGGCAGACCGAAATATGAACTCCTCTCCTCCAGATCTTTACATCTTAATGTCTAGAATCTGTGACTATATTACCTTATATTGCAAAAAGGATTTTACCATTGTAATCAAGAATCTTAAGTGGGGAGGTTATTCTGCAATATTTGCATTGATCCAATATCATTACAAGTTTCCTTGTATGGTAAAAGTCAACATGAACATAGAACTAGAGAGAGATTTCAACATGCAACCCTATCGGCTTTGAAAAGGGAGGAAGGGACCATGATCCAAGGAATACAAGATCTGCAGCACTAGAAGCTAGACAAAACATGGAAATGGATTTTCCCCCAGAGCCCCTGTAGGAGCAGGGCCCTACTGATGCCATAGCTGTTGTTGTTGTTGTTGTTGTTTTCACAGTGAAACTCATTTCAAACATCTGACTTCCAGAACTGTAAAATGATATATGTGCATTGTATTGAACCACTAAGTTTGTGTTTATGTTTTACAGCAAAATAGAACAATAATACAGAAGGTAAATTGTATCCCTGTTATTTCATTATAGGTGAAAACAGAAAGCAACAATATTCATTCTACATAATGTTTTACTGAAGGATCAATTCTCAACTCATTAAATGAGGCCAGAATTGTCCTGAAATTAAAAAAATCACATGAAATAAAACTATAGCCTAATGTGCCTCATTATCTAGCAGACTATACCAGCAACACATGAGGGGGAACCCCCCCAAAACTGGAAATTATTTATAAAAATTGTGTATTTATTCTTACATGTTTAAACTTCAGTCACCTTCAAAGTACTCTGTGCTTGATGCAGTACACCTATCAAGATGCTTTTTCCACTGCTCAAAACAGTTTTTGAACTCACCTCTTCCACTTGGGCAAAACATTTCCCTTTGAGCACTTTTTTCATCCAGGGAAACAAACAAAGAAACAACAACAAAAATGCTGAGCGTGGGGGCAGGTGAATAGCAAAGGTGAGGCATGGAAGTCATAATCATTTTTGGTCAAAAACTGCTGAACACTCAGAGCAGTGTGGGCAGGTGCACTCCTAAATCACTCATCATGAAATGGGCAAATGCATTAAAAGAATCTCCAAAAAAATAAAATAACTGAAGCTGAACCCAGCCTCTCACAACAATGCTAGCTGGTACACTGATGCTGATGGGTTTCTAGAATACTTATCTAGTCAGGGAAACCTGTACTACAAAGGGCCCACTCTCCAAAAGATAATTCCGGGTTTTTTGGTCCCCCACTCATATAACAAGAATAATACACTATAATCGAGTGGAGTTTATTTCAGGAATGGGCATATGGTCTACTTATTTCCCTTCCTCCAGATACATGTCTTTCTCTGGTATTCCCTATGAGCATAGCCTAACAGTGAACCAGATTACAAAGCAGAAACAGGAAACCGGATTAGCGGAAACCAAGACGCAGTGTCACAGAGCACAGTCTGAAATGTGAAGCTGGGAGATTTAGATATACCTTGTTTGACAGCTGCTTACTAAAGCATATTTCCTACAAAGAAAACAACAAGTATTTTAAATAATCTGTCTTTCTGTTGAAACCAAATTAATACACAGGAAAAATACTACCACATCAACAAAAAACACAACCAAAATTCAATCACTGAGACTAGAAGCTTTATTAAGGAGCTATAGTAATGGGAAGCTATTTACAGATTTTAATTAGTGATGTAATAAATTGAAAGTTTTCCTCTGGAGCAACAATTTCTAAAGTATTCAGATACCTAGAAGGTATGCAAATGATCCACAGAGTTCAGGAAAGAAGTATTAGTATTTCCATTACATTCATTATATCTTACAATTCGTTTCAAAATTTGTGCATTCATAATTTATCCTCCTCAAAACCTGGAAGGCTGAGGCAGAAGGATCACCTAAGCCCAGCAGGTAGATGCTGGGTGGCCGTGAGTGTGCCACTGCACTCCAGCCTGGGCAACAGAGTGAGACTCTTAATTGAAAAAAAAGAACACATTTTCTTAATATATGTAGATATGGTATAAAGATAATATTTGGGGGGTACTGCAAAAATATTTATTGGAAAGGGTTGTGCACTCAAAAAGGTTTTCAAGCTTCTGCTATACAGAATCCAAGATTACAGAGGCTTCACACTATGGGTGTCATCTGAGGACACAGAAACAAGGAAGGAGATGAAATAACTGGTGACTCAGCCACTTCAGTATCCTCGCAGCAGTGGCTGCCAACCCCCTGCAACACAGGAGTAATAAGTCCCTACATTTGCAATCATATATTCAATGATTCCCACCACCTTCATACACACATACATTCACAGTGATGATAGACACACAAATAATGCTATTTTAATGCAAGTACCACACACTTTCTGCTTTTAAACATCCAAGTGTAATGTTTCTCCTCCCGGTATAAGATGGCATAGTCCAGTTGTCATAGAAACCAGAAGTACATCATGCTATTATGGTTAATGCTAGTTTTCTATGGCAACAGGATAGTGAAAATTCATTTTCAGAGGCCACATTTTAATCTGTATCTCAGAAACTTGAACCCCCCAATACAATAAATGATGAATACCAGAAACTCATGAAGAGATTGCAATAGAGAGAAAATATTTCTAAATAATTGTTTAGGGAATCACTTTAGATAGAAGGATTGACAATTTCAGCTTTCTTATCAGACACAGACCTGTGTTCTAGTCCCTATTCAGCACACTCTTATAAGATGTTCATAACATACGAGAGAAGACCAAAAAAATAAAACAAACAAACTGGAACTTATTTATTAAAAAATTATACATTTATTCTTACATGTTTAAACCCCAGTCACTTTCAAAGTACTCTTGGATTGATGCAATACATCTACTTAGACGATTTTTCCACTGCTCAAAACAGTTTTTGAATTCATTCATTTTGATGCCTTTTAGCGCTTCTGCCGGTTTTTGTTTCACCTCTTCCACATCAGCAAACTGTTTCCCTTTGAAAATGTTTTTCCTCCGAGGAAGCAAACAAACAAAAAGTCACTAGGAGCGAGAGCAGGTGAATATGGAGGATGGGGCATGAGGGTCATGCTGTTTTTGTTCAAAAACTACTGAAAAATCAGCACTCTGTGGGCAGGTGTGTTGTCATAGTGGAAGAATCAGTCATCTATTTGCCACAACTCGGGATGTTTCTTCTGCAAATCGTGAGGCAACCTTCTCAAAAGTTCCAAATAAAAAATTTAGTTGTCTGTTTGATCTGGAGGAACAAGTTCTGAGTATACTACAAAGGGTCACCCTCCAAAAGATAATTCCATTTTTTTTGGGTCCCCCTCCTCGTAAATGAACAAATCTTGCAATTAATTCCTTACGAATATGGATTTTTTAAATGACAGTAGTTGTGTTGCTAGCTCTATGGATAATTTTAGAGTATCATAAGAAGGAGGAGTTAATCTTATGACTAAAGTGAAAATATAATTTCTGTGATGACCAAGAAAGATTACATTTTCTACAGAGACAGAGATCTTCAGCAAGGGCATGTGCTGACCGGTATTTCTAAAAAATAACTACTGACATCTGGAGGTCAAAGTGACTTTTGTCATTGTGAGTTTGTGAGTTGATGGTTGCAGGAAGACAGAAGAGTTCTAATCCCTTCTGTGGTTCACAGATGAGGCATTTACTAAAGGATATGAAAGTTTATCCCATATGCTTCCATTTTTCTTCTCTTTCAGAAATAGTGTCATCATATGCCGTGTGGAAGTGAGAACGGAATTAGAATTGAGCGACCTCTGAGATCTCTTTCAGACCAAGCTTATGAAGGGACATACTCCCCCCAAAAAACTGGAACTTTTTTGGAAGGTAGGCCCCTTGTAGTACAGGCGTCCCCCACTACGTAAGTGTTATAGGAACCCATCAGCATCAGTGTATCAGCTAGTGTTGTGAGAGGCTGTGTTGGCTTCAGTTAATTTTTCTTTTTTCCTTTTTTTTGAGATTCTTTCAACGTGTTTCCCAGTTTCATGATGGGTGATGTAGGAGCACACCTGCCCACATCACACTTAGTGTTCAGCAGTTTTTGACAAAAAATTGCATGACCCCAGTGCCCTGCGTTCCCTATTCACCATCTCTTGCCCCAAGTGAGTTTTTTTGTTTGTTTCCCCAAGGGGGGCTGTTTTGTCCATGTGGAAGAGGTGAAACAAAAGCTGACAGAAGCACTAAAAGGCAGCAAAATTGACAAGTTTAAAAACTGTTTTGAGCAGTGGAAAAAGTGTCTCAATAGGTGTATTGCATCAAACAGAGAGGACTTTGAAGGTGACTGAAGTTTAAACATGTAAGAATATATACACAATTTTTTAATAAATAAATTCCAGGATTTGGGGGTCCCCTTTGTATAATGCTAGAATAATCAAGATAATTGTTGGGGTGACACTAAAAAAATATAAAACATACGGGAAGGATTATACTTCCACTCCCTCTAGTAGACTCCAATCTCTTCACAACCACTCATGTTAGAGGTAAACAGGGACCCAGCGGGAAGAGGAAATATGTGGTAGACCCAATATCAAAATGCAAAGAATTGAATATTGAAGCTGCAAGAAAAATATTTTATAAACAGCATAGTCCACCTTTTTGCCTCCTAAGAACACCACACATGTACATGCATACATGTATGCATGCATTTTAATGAATATTTGAACTTCCATATATCAATAAAATCTACCTACTTTTGCCTAACAAGGTAAGTGTCCTTCATACGAACAAAATTCTCACCCTCTTCCTTCACTCTCTACCCCTAAAAGGGGCACACTAAAGAGAATGAGAGAAAGCCTCATACCCAAATGATCTCAACATGAATTCCACCGAACACTGAAATAAAAAATACTACCAATATTATATTTAAAATTTTGAAAATAGTGGAGAAAAATATTCTTTCAAAATCATTTTATGAGACCAGCATAACAGCTCTGATATTAATAATGATCAACACATCACAAGTATTGTCTATTTTTCCTTGTAATTAAAAAATACATCACAATTAAAGAAATACTAAGGCAAATATACTTCATGAACCTAGATACAAAAATCTTTACCATGATATTTGCAAATCCACAAGTATATATTAATAATTATACATCATCACCAAGTGAGGTTCATCTTAGGAATGGAAGGTTGTCTCAACGTTCCAAAATCAATAATTGGCTGGGCACAGTGACTCATGTCTGTAATGCCAGCACTTTGGGAAGCTGAGGTGGGAGGATTTCTTGAGCCCAGGAGTTGAGACCAGCCTGGGCAACATAATGAGACACCATCTCTACAAAAAAAAATTTTTAATTAGCCAGGCATAGTGACACATGCTTGTAGTCTCAGCTACTGAAGAGGTGGAGGGAGGATCATTTGAGCCCAGGAGGCCGAGTATGCAGTGAGCCAGGATCACACCACTACACTCCAGCCAGGGCAAAAGAGTGAGACCCTGTCTCAAAAAAAAAAAAGAAAGAAAGATAAATAATTGTAAGTTACCACATTTTAATTTAAAAGGAGATCAGCACATAGAGAGTGGAATAATAGACACTGGAGACTCAGAAGGGTAGGAGGGTGGGAGAAGGGAGAGGAATGAGAAATTATTTAATGGGCGCAATGTACACTATTTGGGTGAAGGCTTTCTCAAAAACCCAGACTTCGCCAGTATGCAATATATCCAAATAACCAAACTGCATTTGTACTCCTTAAAAATAAAAAAGGGAAATAAAACACAGGTGATAATTTCAAATAGATACAAAAGAGCCACTTACGAAAATTCAACATTAGTTTCATAATAAAAAAAAACTCAGGAAAATATGTATAGAAGATAGCTATCTCAAACTGATGAAGAGCATCTATAAAAATCCTACAGCTAACTTCATATTTAATGTTGAAATAGTAAATAAGTTATCCTAAATTAGGATCCAGGCAAAGATGTTCAATTTCATCACCTCTATTAAACATTGCAGTAGAAATTCTAGCCATTACATTAATGCAAGAAAGAGTAATTCAAGGTGTAACAACAAAAAAGGAAGGCATTACTCTGTCTCTATTTGTACATTACATAATTGTTTACATAGAAAATGTGGGATTAACAGTAGTCAACATCTGCCTGGGAAAGGTGGGGGCACACCTCATCAACAAGGGTACCTGCACAATAAATATTTGTACACCTAACCCTTAATTGTACCCCACAATTTTACAATTAAAAAATATATATAATAAAAAAAGAAAATGTTAAGAAATCTACAAAATAATTAGTAGAATTAATAAATGACATTATCAAAGATATAGGATATAAGGTTACCATAAAAATCAGATTTATTTTTAATAGTAGCAATAAATAATTAGAAAAAAATTTTTCAAAATACCACACAAGGCCAGACACAGTGACTCATGCCTGTAATCCCAACACTTTAGGAGGTCAGGGCGGGAAGATCACTTGAGGCCAGGAGTTCGAGACTAGCCTGGGTAACATGGCAAAATTCTGTCTCTACAAAAAAGTTAAAAATTAGCTGGGGGTGTTGGTGCATGCCTGTAGTCCCAGCTATTTGGGAGGCTTAGGTGAGAGGATCACTTGAGTCTAGGAGTTTGAAGCTGCAGTGAGCTATGATCATGCCACTGTACTTCAGCCTAGGCAACAGAGCAAGAACCTGTCTCTAAAAAAACAGAATCAAAATAAGGCAATGTTTAGAAATAAATTTAACAAAACATGGATAAGACTACTACACTGAAAACTACAAAACATCATTGAAATAAATTTTTAAAGATGTAAAGAAATGGAGGGAGATATCATGTGCATGAACTGGAAGAATTCAATGAGAGAAAATATTCACAATAAATTTATCTGACAATTGGCTAGACTCTTGAGTATTTAAATAACTCTTTCAATTCAAAAACAAGAATAAAACAACCTAATCTTTTAAAAGGACAAAAGGGCCAGGTGTGGTGGCTCACACCTGTAATCTTAGCACTTTGGGAGGTCAAGACAGAAGGATTGCCTGAGCCCACGAGTTAGAGACCAGCTTAGGCAGCATAACAAGATCTCGTCTCTACAAAAAATATCAAAATATTAATTGGGTATAGTGGCACCTGCCTGTAGTCCCAGCTACTCGGGAGGCTGAGGCAGAAGAATCATCTGAACCCAGGAGATGTAGGCTCCAATGAGCCAAGATTGTGCCACCACACTCAAGTCTGGGAAACAGAGTGAGACTTTCAATCAAACACACACACACACACACACACACACACACACACACACACACACACACACACACAGACACACACAAGCGGACAAAAGACTTGAACAGAAAGTTGACAAAAGATCTATGAATGGCCAATAAACATATAAAAATCTGCTCAACATCATGAGTTATCAGAGCAATAGAAACCACAAAGAGGTACTATGACTCAACTACTAGAATAATAAAAAAACATTTAAACGGATAACACCAAGATCTGGAAATTAGAAGACATTTTGGACTGAATGATAATTAAAATACCATATATAAAAGCTTGGTGGTGCACAAGAGGAAATTTGTAGCTACAAATGAATATTTTACAAAAGAAGATTTTAAATTAATATTCTAAGCTTCCACTTGAAGAAACTAGAAAAAGATGAGCAAAGGTAGTAGAGAAGGAAGGCAATAATAAAGAAAAGGGAGGTACCAGTGAAATATAATGCAACCATTAAAATGGAAAAAATCAACCAAGCTAATAGTTGGTTCTTTGAAAATCTTTTTTTGTTTGTTTGTTTGTTTTTGGGTTTTTTTTGTTTTTTGTTTTTTGTTTTTTTGAGTTGGAGTCTCACTCTGTCGCCCAGACTGGAGTGCAGTGGCTGCTCCCAGCCACCGCAGCCTCGACCTGCTGGGCTCTGGCGATCCTTCCGCTTCAGCCTTCCGAGTAGCCGGAATTACAGGCACGCGCCACCACGCCCGGCTGATTTTTTTATTTATTGTAGAGATGAGGTCTCACTGCCCAGGTGGGTCTCGAACCCATGGGCTCAGGCAATTCGCTCACCTCAGCCTCCCAAAGGCGCGGGATTACAGGCTGAGCCACCGAGCCCAGCTTGAATATCTTAATAAAACTGATAAGCCACAAACAAAACTAATCATAATAAAAAATTAGTCACATCATGAAAGGAAGATGTCACAACATATTGATAGACATTAAAATGATAATAATGGAATATTATGGAAAGCTTCATATCAATAAATTTGATAAACTAGATGCACATATTTCTTGAAAATATGAAGTACAACATTGACAAGAGAAAGCTAGATAATGTGGATAGCTCCATATATGTTAAATTAATTGATTCTACAATTTAAAGTCTTCCACTTAAAAACAAACAAACAAAAAACCCTTCTGATCTAGGCGAGTTCCCTAGTGTATCCTAACCAAACTCTTACTAAAGCTATGGCATTAATTTCAAATTAACAATAGAAAAAGACAACAATTCCAAACTTTTTTGATGAGGCTAGAACAATCTTGAAACCATATCCTGACAGGAGCTTTACCAAGAAAATTCATTTACAAAGCAGTGTCCCACATGAACATGAACATGTAGACGTGAAAATAAAAAGGACAAATAACATTTAAAATTATGTTCATCCTTACTCATCATCAAATAGATACAAATATAAATAGCAAATTTCATTTATTAGCCTATTAGAATTTGCAACATAGAAAAAGAATAACACTATACACTGTTGACAAGGGTGTGAGAAAGTGGGTGTGAGAAATACACAAGCTTCAGTTCATACAGCTGGGAAGTGGATACCAAATCTAAACCCAGGTCTTTCTGCCTCCATAGCAGGTAGATGTGCTCCTAACACTCATCACTCTTGTGTTTGAAGTCCTATCTTTGGAAAATAACTAAAAAATGTGGCCTTGGAAGTGCTATATATTACATTTTTAAAAAATGAGACATTTTGAAATAATCGTAGACTTGCATGAAGTCATAGGAAATAATACAGAGAGGTGCCTTGTGCACTTTGCCCACTTTTCCTATTGTTGGGTAGTAGTCCATACTATGGATGTACTAAAGTCCACTTAACCATTATCCATTGAAAGATATCTGAGATGACTCCAGGCTTTGGCTATTAGCAATGAATCTGCTATAAACATTTACGTACAGGAATTTGTGTGTGTGTGTGAAAATTGTCTTCATTTCTCTGGGGCAACTTAGGGACACAGACCTAATAAAAGACTATGATTTAATCATAAGATTATAGAATGCTTCCATTCTCCCACACCTTACCACCACTTCAATAAGGCAAGGCTGTCTCTACCTACGTATGTTCTTATGAAAGCCCAAAGCAACAGGGGAAACAAAACCAAGGACACTAGAAGAATTTGAAATTCTGACACTTACAATAATAACAAACATTAAACACAGCCTAACACCTAGCCAGATTAATGAGACTTTGTCTTCACACTAAAGACATACTTACTTTAGTTCTTATTATCTATATCTTGTCTACCTTCAACAAGGGATTGTGAGGCATTCCAAAAGTCAGAAAAAAACAGTATGAAGAGATAAAGCAAACATTGCAAACAGATTCAGATTTGACACAAATTTTGGAATGATCAGTCAGGGAAAATAAATATCACTAATATGTTAAAGAGTTCTAGAGGAAAACATGTGAATACCATGCAACAACAGAAGGGTAATGAAAGCATAAAGAAGAAAACTCTAAGCAAGAATCAAAAGAAAATACTAGAATTTAAAACCACTGCAACAGAAATGAAGAACATCTTTGAGGGGTTCACCAACCGGTTACAAAGAAAAGGAAAGAATCAGTGATCTTAAAGATAAGCTAGTCGGCAAATATTTATTCCCAGTCTGTGAGCTGTCTCCCTGCTCTCTTGATGGTTTCTTTGGCTTTGCAGAAGCTTGTCAGTTGAATGAGGTCCCACTTGTCTATCTTATCTTATCTTATCTTATGGCATGGGCACTTCGGGTTTTAATCAGGAATTGGTGGTTACCAGTTTCAATTTCCATAAGAGTGTCTTCTGCATTTTCTAAGGTTCTTATAGTTTGAGGTTTTACATTTAGGTCTCTGATCCATTTAGAGTTAATTTTTGTGTATGGGGATAGGTAGGGGTCCTGTCTCAATCTTCTGCATGTGGTCAGCCAGTTTCCCCAGCACCATTTACTGAATAGGTTCTCTCCTCCCCAGTGGTTGTTGTTGGAGGCTTTGTCAAAGATGAGTTGGTTGAGAAATTGAGGCTTTGTTTCCGGAATCTCAATTCCATTCCATTGGTCTATATGCGTGTTCTTGTACCAAAACCAGGTTGTTTTGATTACTGTAGCCTTATAATATAGTTTAAAGTCTGAGAGTGTGATACCTCCTGCTTCATTTTTTTTGTTTGTTTGTTTGTTTGTTTGTTTTGTTGAGGATTCTTTTGGCTATTCTTGGTTGTTTATGTTTCCATATGAATTCCTGTATTGTTTTTTCTAGGTATGAGAAGAATGTTGCTGATAATTTGATGGACATTGCATTAAATCTGTAGATTGCCTTAGGTAAAATGGACATCTTAACAATGTTGATTCTTCCAATCCTGGAAGAACTCAGGTCACTCTATAAAAAAGATGCCTGCACACGTATGTTTATCACAGCATTGTTCACAATAGCAAGAACATGGAACCAATTGTACTGCCAATCAAAAAAGGGCTGGATTTTTTAAAAGTGTGGTACATATACACAGTGGAATATTATGCAGCCATAAAGAACAAAATCATGAACTTATCAACAACCCAGATGGAATTAGAGCTTATAATACTGAGTGATCTCTCACAGAAACAAAGAGCTGAGTATCACATGTTCTCACTCATAAGTGGTCCTTGAAGAAGTACCGTATTGCTATAAGAAAAGGATTGAAAGTAGCAGGAAACTGCAGGGGTGGGGTAGTGAGGAGGTGAGATTGACGGTAGTTGATATCTGCCTGGGGAAGTGGGGGCACACCTCATCAACAAGCGTACCTGCACAATGAATATTTGTATGCCTAACACTGAATTGTACTCCACAATTTTAAAATAAAAATCAAAAGAGGGAAAAAAAAGATAAGTTAGTCAAAATTTTCCAAACTGAAAAAAGCGAGAGAAAAATTAAAAAATTAAATCAGAATACCTAAGTACCAAGGGATAGCATCAAAAGGTGTAGCATAAGTTTAATTGGAATACCACAAAGAGAAGAAACAGAGAATGGAGCAAGAGAAATAACAGAAATAGTAATGATCAATAACTATGCAATTTACACAATTAGCGTTAGACAATAAACCAGAAATCCAGAAATCTCAGAGAACAACAGCATTCAGAATAAATACCATAAAATCTACTCCTAGGCATAACATAAACTGTGGAAAACTAAAGGCAAAGTAAAAATCTTGAAAGTCAGAGGGAGGAAATATATTCCCTATAGAAAAAAAAAAAGAATACAAATCACGGAAGACTTCTCATAAGATATCATGCAAGTTAGATGATAGTAGAGTAAGATGTTTAAAGTATTGAAAGAGCAATCCACCAACCTAGGGTATTATACCCAAAGAAATTATATTTTAAAATGAAGGAGATAAAAGAAGAAATAGAAACTCTAACTAGATCTATAACAAGCAAAGAGATTGAATCCATAATCAAAAGCCTCTCAACAAAGAAAATCAAGGACTAGATGACTTCACTGGTGAAGTCTACTGATAATTTATAGAAAAAGTAGCACCAGTCCCTCTTTCAAAAAATTAAGAAGAAATAATACATCCTAACATTCTATGAGGCCAACATTATCCTGATATCAAAGCTGATATTTCCAGTGTGGCAAACAGATATAGAATTCACTCCCTACTTAGAAATACCTTAGATCCTGGCTTAACACATTATTAGACTGGATTACATCTCAAATTCTAGACAGCCCTAAATCTGTCCTCACCCCTCAGGTTGCATAGATGATCTGAAGACTCAAAGGTGAGGAGAATAAGGGTATGTCTGTGACATTTCTAATATCCTTCACTGAGTGCCTCAAATGTGAATCCCTGCCTAGCAGGTTCTCATCCCTTGCATCCACCACTCCTCCCCCGACAATAAACATACACGCACAACACAATTTGACTAAGGTAGTGTGATTATCCATTCATTATTTTGGTTCTTCTGTGATAAAGTGACAAGTACCAGATATCTCTAGTCAGCTATGTTGAACTAAGCCTTTCCATAAGTTTTTTGAATTCTCCTCACACATATTCCTCTCAGTGGCCATTCTCCAGCATAGATTATATGTTATACCATAATAAAATCTCAATAACTTTAGTAACATTGAATCAATACAAAGTACATTCTTCACCCATAATGGGGAAAACAACCTAGAAATCAATAACAAAAAAAATGGGAACATTCACAAGAATGTGGATTTTGGTATCCTCAGGACATTCTGGAATTAATCCCCACAGATACAGAGAGATGACTGTGCCAACTTGAATCAGAGACCTCTGTATGGTATTGTCCCCCCCAATAAGATAAGTTCATGGGTTAAGGAAACAATGAGTGAAAACAAGAGTGGCCTCAGTCACATTATTCCCAATGACTCACTGGAGGACTTTGTGTTTCCTGTCCCTCTAGGAACAGTAGGATTTTGTATCATGATCCCCAAAGGGCCAACACTTCTGCCATAAAACTCAGAAAGAATATCATTGAGCTATAAATTATGGATGCTGCCTGGAAACTCCATGATCCTTGTGTTCAAAGAATAGTAGGTAAGAAGAGGAGTTATCATCTGTTTTTTACATAGGGTGAACCTTACCCAAAATTTGGTTCAGATAACAGAACTAGATGACATCACAAACACACCAAGATGGTTACTTACATAATGAGGCTTTCTGGGGAGAGTAAGACTGGCGGGTCATCAAACTGGTCCAAAAATAACTTAAGAGAGAAGGTGAAAGAGATTAGCTAGGGGTTTTTGCAGGGTATAAGGGTTGGGCCAAGGTGAGTATCTCTGAGTGGAAATGAGCTTGTGTGGTTTGAACCAAATGGCCCCAAAAGAGGGAACACCTTGTCCTTCTTATCATCTTGCCCAGAGGTCAAGCATAAGGGAAAGAGGGACAGGTAAACCTTAGTCAGCAGTCAAGCATTACAAAATGAAGTCAGATTCTTTATTATACCATGTAGCCAGGGGCAATGGACCCTGATCATCAGGAGAAAAAAGGCATATTTTCACATAATGGGGGCAAGCATGATATGCTTGGCACCGAAATGATTAAGTGGGTGCCTCTTGGTACTCCCTTGCCCAATTTTGATAGTAAATGTACAAATGCAACCTTGGCCAAAGATAAACATGGTAACCAGTGGCTTAAGACTCACCAGGAATGTCACCAGGTAAGCTACAGAGATTAGCTGAGGGGAAGGGAAATCTAGAATTGACAGTGGAAGAGGAGATGATTAGCATCAGCTGTTGCAGCAGAAGCTGTAGTTTGTTCCACAAATTTTGTTTCTCTAAGTTTCCTCAAAAGAGAAAGATCCATCAGAACCCTGAAGGAGCTATTTTCCAGACTTATATAAAAAAGTAGATTTGATCAGTAAAAGGAATGAATAGTATTGGACGTGGAGGTGCTTCATACAGATTTCCTTCAACAAAGGACTTAAATGCTAGGAGTCATTTCAGCACAGTTTTCAGCTTTTAGCACTTTTTTTAACCTTTACATTTTTTATTTTAAAATTGTGGAGTACATTAGCCCTTTTTAAATATTTTATTTTAAGGATGTGGGGGAGTCTCAACTGGAGAGAGATGTCTTGCCAGATCCAGTAACTGGTTAAGGTGGCTGTGTGGATGATCCAACCATTTTGACCCGATGCAGGACTACTCTAACTGGTCATTTTTAGTCGCAATCACATGCGGTCAGCCAAGACTGTCGCTGCTTGGACCTGCATTTCACCTTGACTTCTGTCTTTGCCCAATTAATTCTGCTTCTTTCTCATCCTTTTTATAGGCATGAATCCCAAGGGTGCTCCTACATAAATATCCTGTACAATAGATTATGTTTCAGAGTCTGCTGCCTGGAGAATCTAATTGGCAAACTCTCCACTACCGCTACCAATTTCTGTATTACCTGGAATAATGTTAGACTGCTTACCAAATAGACTCAGCAATAAATCAGATTCTTAAAGAAGATAGAAGTTGATGTCTGACCACCTAATTATCTGAGATTAGTATTTAGGTCGGTGGGCAGCTCTCCCCTATGTGTTTATTTAGATATGAAGGTAATTTCCCAAAGCTGAGGATGTAATATGGGGTTCATAAACCTTTCAAAAAGGGCTTAGAGTAAAATTCAGAGGATCTATGAATTTGAATATTGAAAAATTTATATTTTATTTCACCAGTCACCAAATGAAATTTAGCATTTTCTTAATTTATAAATGTGTGCCAAGAACCATGGCAGTGGTAGTCTTACCTGTGATACAAAAATCACAATACAAAATCATATGCAGTCTCCAGGCACCTTATATAGTTAATTGTGGATATCTCAAAATATCATTTATACTTTCACTACTTTGGAAGTAGTGTATTTATTATACCTGCTACAAGTTTTGTTATAAAAACACATGTGCTGCTATATCACTAATTTGTCATTTATCACCTTTATCATTATATTTAGATATTATATTAGTGCCCTTTGTAATTGTACATATTTGGGGGCCATTTAAAAGTTTATTCTGAAAAGAGATGCATAATTTTCACCACACTGCCAAAGTGGTCTTCATCAACTTGGTGATCAAAGCTGGGTCATAAGTCCATGAATCAATTCAAAGGAGGTGGAAAGAGTGAGGAAGGTACACAACTGCCATAATGCCCTGGTCAGTAAGTGTTGCATATCACTTATACTTATGTTCCATTGATCAGAACTTAGTCCATGGCCAGATCCACTACTGACCAAGGTGAATGTCTGGAGGCACAGCCATTTTGACCCAATGCAAGGTTAAATATTGTAAAGAGGTTAGAAAATGTAGTATATCAGGGAAGTCATATGACTATAATTCTCTTACAATGGAAGAAGGAAACAGAGTTGGTTAATTCAATGTAATCTATACTACTACTCTATTGTATCCTATTTTCCAACAAGTCTTCTCCAATTTGTTCCAAAAATTTATCCACAGATTCTTTTTTGTCTTTAGTAGACATGGTTGTTTCCTTGTTTTTTACTCCATTCTTTACATTTATTTTCATTCTTCTCTTGTTGCATTGACTAACACCTCTAGTATAATGTTTAAAAGAAACTTTTTTTTTAGTTGAAGTGTCACCCTGTCACCCAAAGATGGTTGAGAAATTGAGGCTTTGCTTCTGGGATCTCTATCCTGTTCCATTGATCTATATACCTGTTCTTGTATCAGTACCAGGCTGCTTTGATTACTGTAGCCTTTTAGTTAAGTTTGAAGTCTGGAAGTGTAATACCTCCTGCTTTATGCTTTATTTCTTTTGCTAAGAATTGTTTTGGATATTCCTGGTCATTTTTGTTTCCATATGAATTTCTGTATTGTCAATTCCAGATCTGAGAAGAATGATGTTGGTAATTTAATGGGTATTGCATTGAATCTGTAAATTGCCTTTGGTAGGATAGACATCTTAACAATGTTGATTCTTCCTATCCATGAGCACGGAATATTTTTCCATTTGTGTCTTCTTGGATTTCTTTGAGCAGTGTTTTGTACTTCTCATTGTAAAGGTCTTTCACTTCTCTGGTTAGGAAATTGCTGAGGTATTTCGTTTTGGGGGGCTATTGTGAATGGGATTGTGCTTTTTATTTAGTTCTCTGCCTGCTTGTTGTTGGTGTATAAGAATGCAACTGTCTTTTGCACATTTATTTTTACCCTGAGATTTTGTCAACTCTTTTATCAGTGCAAGCAGGTTTTTGACAGTTTCTTTTGGATTTTCGAGGTATAGGATCATATCATCAGCAAAAAGGGATAACTTCCTCTTTTCCTATTTGGATACCACTGATTTCCTTGTCTTGCCTAATTGCCCTAGCTAAGAGTTCCAACACAATGTTGAACAAGAGGGGTGAGAGTGGGCAACCTTGGATTGTTTCATTTTCCAAGGGAAATGTTTCCAGTTTCTGCCCATTTAGCAATATGTTAGCTGTGAGTTTATGGTAAATGGCACTTACTATTTTGAGTTATCTTCCTTCTATACCAAGTGTTTGAGAGTTTTTATCAAGAAAGGATGCTGGATTTTATCAAAAGCTTTTTCTGCATCTAATGATATAATCACGTGGTTCCTGTTTTTACATCTGCTAATGTATTTAATTACATTTATGGTCTTGCGAATGTTGAACCAGTCCTTCATCCTGGGAATGAAGCCTACTTAGTCATGGTGAATGATTTATGAGATGTGTTTTTGGATCCGATTTTCTACACTCTTGTTCAGGATTTTTGCATCTATATTCATAAGGAATGTTGGACTTTAGTTCTCTTTTTTGTTGGATCTTTACTTAGTTTGTGTTTCAATGTGATATTAGCTTTGTAAAATGATTTGGGGAGAATTCCATCTTTCTCAATTGCCTGGAATACTTTCAATAGGATTGGTATCAGCTCCTCCTTGTACGTTTTTTAGAATTCTGCTGGAAAGTCATCTGGTCCAGGGCTTTTTTTTTTTTTTTGTAGGTAGCTTTCATATGACAGAGTAGTCAATTTCCTGGATTGTTATTGGTCTATTTAGTGTCTCACTGTCTTCTTGTTTCAACCTGGGGATGTTGTGTATGTCAGAAAGTCCTTCATTTCATTTAGGTTATCAAGTTTGTTATCATATTGGTGTACATCATAATCTTTGACAATCTTTTGTATTTCTTTAGGGTCAATTGTGATTTGATCTTTTGTATTTCTGATTGTGTTTATTTGGGCTTTTCCTCTCTTTTTCTTGGTCATTCTGGCTAGGAGGTCCATCAATCTTGTTAATTCTTTCAACGAACCAGCTTTCTGTTTTGTTGATGTTTTCTATGATAGTTTTGTCTTCTATGTCCTGTATTTGGGCTCTTATTTTAGTGATTTGTGTTCTTCTGCTAAAGTTAGAATTTTAGTGGTCTTCTCTTTCTAGCTTCCTTAGGTGATTTGTTAGACTCTCAACTTATGATCTTTCTATTTTCTTGATGTGTGCTCATAGAGATATAAATTCCCCTCTGAGAACTGTTTTCATGGTATCCCAGAGGATTTGGTAAGATTCTCCATTTTCATTTGTTTCCAAGAATCTTTCAATTTCTGCTTTGATTTCAGTGTTGAGCCCGTAGTTGTTCAGCATAATGCTTTTTAGTGTCTATGTCTTTGTTGGCTTTGGGGAGACTTTATTGTTGTTGATATTTATTTTTATTCTGCTGTAGTCTGAGAAGGTGCATGGTAAGATTTCAACTTTATGGAATTCGTTTATGCTTGACTTATGGCCCAAGATGTGATTAAACGTGGCGTATGTTCTATGTGGTGATGAGTAGAATGTATATTCTGTGGCCATTGAGTGGAATAATCTATAGGTATTTATTAAGTCCATTTGGCTGAGTGTCAAGTTTAGGTTCTGGATTCCCTTGTTGATTTTTTCCCTTGATGTCTATCTAGGGCTGTTAGTGGGGTATTCAAGTCCCCTGCTATAATAGTGTTAGAGTCAATATCTTTTTTTAGTTTACTTAGCAATAGCTTTATATATGCTGGTTTTCATGTGTTGAGTACTTATATGTTTAGGATGAATATTTCTTGTTGGTGGATTGAAACTTTTATCATTTTGTAGTGTCCTTTTGTATCTTTTTTAATTTTTGATAGTTTAAAGGTTGTTTTTTTCTGATATTAAGATTGCAACTCCTGCCTTCTTTTGCGATCCATTTGCCTGGAAACTCATTTTCCGTCCTTTAACTTTGTTTCTGTGTGCATCCCTTGAGGTGAGATGAGTTTCCTGGATGCAGAAAATAATTGGGTTATGGTTTCTTACCCAGTTTACCATTCTGTGTCTTTTCAGTGGTACATTTAGTCCATTCACATTTAAGCTGATTATTGAAACGTGATTGTTTATCCCCATATGAGGTTCTTAAAAAGATTTTTTATTTGTTTGCTTGTTTTCTTTTGGCTTTGGGATTGATGCATGTGTGTGTTTTCAAGTTTGTTGTTGCACTGTACACTCTGTTGATTCTGTGCTCTGCTGTTCTCTTGGGAAGTGTGTGGTCATTCTTTTTTTTCTTTCTTCTATGCTTAATACTTTTTTAAGTGTCTCCTGTGGAACTGGTCTGGAAGCTTATTGCAGCACTATTTACAATAGCAAAAACATGGAACCAACTGTGCTGCCCATCGAAACTGGACTGGATTTTTTTGAAAAAGTGGTACATATACATGATGGAATATTATACACCCATAAAAAAGAATAAAATTATAGACTTTGCAGCAACTTGGATGGATTTGGAGTCTATCACACTCAGTGATTTATCACAGAAACAAATAACTAAGTACCACATGTTCTCACTCATAAGTGGACCCTGAACATTTACCATTATACTGTAAGAAGGGGATTGGCAGTAGCTGGAAACTGCTGTGGGGTGAGGTACATAACATTAATAAGGGTACCTGATCTCAAACCAGGCAATGTGGGGACCAAAGAGGGGCCCAAACTTTACCTGTACAATGGCCACTCATGTACCTAATCCTGAATTGTACCTTACAACTTTACAATAAAATTAATTATTTTTTTTAAAAGAAATGATAATGAGACCACCTTTTAGCTCAGGAACTTGTGAATTGGAAACATCTGTCAGGTCTCCTGCAAAAGATAAATTGGTCAGGAAAAGACCCCTCCTCCTCCCATCAGGAAACCAGCAATGTCAATCTCCAGAGTGATGGTCACCTAAGCTGCACCCTCTTTAACATATTAATCATTGTGAAGGTATATTGAATCTATTGCAAAGAGCAAGAGTAATGTTTCTTTTACCCATGCCAACTCTGGCATGTCTCTGTTTCTTTTCTGTCGTCTTTTTTTAATAAACTTTTTTTGAAAATTTTGCTGACGGCTCTAAAATTCGTTTTGGAAATGAGCCAAAGAATTCATGGCTTTTGCACCACACTCCACCTGGCATCAACCTGAGAAATCTGACTTGCTGATAGAGATGGTAAAAGTCCCCCCCAAAAGAATTTATAGAATATGCCCAAGAAGTCAATTGTATCTTATAGAGAGAAAAATCTTTCCATCTTTATAACATACTACATGTTGCAAAATGGAACACTCTTAGTTACTCATTAACCCTGAAGTTATATTTTCAAAGCTGATACCCAAAACGAGAACTTAAGTGAACAAAGTGAAGTGATAAAGATGGAATATTGGATGGTTACTTTGGCTGCCAGATCCTTCTTCTAAAACAAAAGATAATTGGCAGAGCTGAGGGAGTCCAAATCTGTGCTAGGAAAAGTGCATTTTCATCAAGCAAAATGAAGGCTATGGGAAAAAGACAAAAAGCAGCAAAGGAGTTCTCATTATTGGTTCAAACAGCACTGGAATTGACAGTGTTTTTAAGAAAAGGTATAGATAAACAGAAGCTGAATAAGCCTCCTAATTATTCTGTAGAAATTATTTATGCACTGGTGGGGAAAATTATGTTAAAGGTGACTTAACAGTCCTAGACTTCTGATGCTGCATACATATATATCTGCTCAAGGAGAAAAATGGTTCTGTCTTCTGATCATTAAAATACCCTGTACCCTCCCTTAGCCACAGAACTCCAAAAGAAGATGCAGAAGAAGCCAAAGAGAGTAAAATCAAATATTTTACTGTCCAATATTAACTATGTACTGTGCAAAAAAGCAATGAGGCCAAAGAAAACTAAACTAATCAGGAGACCTAAGTCCAACCTTGCCTATACCAGTTTATAGCTTTAGTAGTAGTAATAGTAGCAGTAGTAACAGTAACTCCTGCTGTTGAATATTTTAATGTGTGAGACAGTTTGTGAAACATCTAATTTTAAACACTACTAGCTTCAGTGCTACATTGAGAATGTAAGTGTTTATTGCTATGCTATTCACAAGAGCATAAACATGGAACCAACCCTGTTGCCCATCGAAAGTGAACTAGATAAAGAAAATGTGGTACATATACACAATGGAATATTATGCAGTCATAAAGAAGGACAAAATTATGGGCTCTGCATCAATTTGGATGAATTTAGAGTCCATCATACTCAATGATCTATGACAGAAACAAAGAACTGAATACCACATATTCTCACTCATAAGTGGGTCCTGAACATTTATCACAATACTACAAAAGAAGGATCAGCAGTAGTGGGACACTCCTGGGGAAGGAGCACATAACATCAATAAGGGTACCTGATCCTAAACCAGGGGAAGTAAGGACCAGTTGGAGGCTCAAACTTCACTTGCATGTAGACTACTTATGTATCCTAATCCTGACCTGTACCACACATCTTTATAAGAAAATGAAATTTTAAAAAAGAATATATGTCTTAAGTCATTGGGGTAGGAGTTAGGCAAGGAACATGGGATAGTGTGAGTTAAACCTACACGCAGTCTATGGTAGGACTTAGAAGCCAGGATAAGTCATGAAGACTTTACCCTGAGAGCATTGGGAAGTCACTGAGAAATTTTGACAGGTCAGTGACTAAAAAGAGAGTGATTGCGTTGTGCCATTGTTTCTTCTCAACCAAACCTATACCGATCGTCTATTAAGTGGAAAGCACCATATTCAGCACTGAGGCTTCAGAGATGAATACTAAATATCAGTTCTGAACCTAAGGTATGTTCTAAGTAACTGGCATCCACTGCCCAAGTTAAATAGGAAAAGGTACACCTCACATAGTGGCACATGTTCTGCAGCAAGGTGTGTGTTCTGGTGCAAGTGTCCACAGTAAAGCAGTAGCAAGCCCAGATCTCTCGACCTCTGGAAGAATTGGAAGGAAAAATAGAGAGTTTTACAATAATATAGGCTTCAATAGCCTACTATTAATAATAGATAAAACAACTAGAGAGAAGATCAACAAATAATTGCAGAATGTGGACAATACTGTAAACCCATAAAGCTAACATATACAGAACACTGTACTGAACAAAAGCAAGATACATATTCTTCTCAAGTGCACATGGAATATTCTCTAGGATAGATTATATGTTAGAACACAAAAAAGTCTCAATAAGTGTTTTAAAAAATTGAATTCATCCAAAATATCTTCACTGACCAGAACAGGAATGAATTTATAACAGAAGGAAAAGGGAAATTCACAAATATGCGGAAATTAAGCAACAGACTCTTAAACAACTAAGAACAAAGAAGAAATCACAAGGGAAATTAGAAAACACTTTGAGTTGGATGAAAATAAAAACACAACATATCAAAACTTGCAGGATGAGGTAAGAGCAATGCTAACAGGGACATTTACTACCATAAATGCTTACATTAAAAAAGAAAAAATATCTCATATCAGTAACCTAAAAATTACACCTTAAAAAATGAAAAGAGAAAGGCAAATTAAACCCAAAGTTAGAAAAAAGAATGACGCAATAAGGATTAAAGCAGAAATAAATGGAATAGAGGACAAAAATATACTAGAGAGAATCTATGGAATCAAAAGTTATTTATCTTAAAAGATGAACAAAATTAAGAAACCATTAGCCAAACTAAGAAAACAAGTAAAGTGAAGCAAATAATGAGAAATTAGATTGGGAACATTATTACCAACTTTACAGAAATAAAATGAATTAGGAGAGAATACTATACAAATTTAAGCCAACTAATTAGATAATCAAGATGAAATGAAAAAAATTCCTAGAAGCACTCAAATAACCAAACTGAATTTTAAAAAACTAGAAAATGTGTATAGACCTATAACAATAGAGGTTGAATCAGAAACAAACTCCCAACAAAGAAAAGCCCAGGACTGGATGACTTTACTGGTAAATTCTACCAAACATTTAAAAAGAACTAACACCTATCTTTCTCATACCCTTCCAAAAGATAGAGGCAGAGTAAACCATTTTTAATTAATTCTGTGAAGACAGAATTGCCGTGATAGCAAAACCAGACATAGGTACCACTACAGATCAATATCCCTTATTAATATACATATAAAAATCCTCAACAAAATAGTAGTAAACTGATTCAACAGCATATTTAAAAGATTATACACCATGAACAAGTGAAAATTATTCCAGGAATACAAGTGTGGCTCAACATATGAATATCAAACAATGTAATGAGCCATATTGATAGAATTAAGTAAACCAACAATGTGATCATCTCAATTCAGGTAAATAAAGCGTTTGACAAAAGCTAACGCCCTTTCATGATAAAATATTCAGGAAACTAGAAAAAGAAAGAAATTTTCTCACCACAACTAAGGGTACTTATGAAAAATCCACCGTTAACATCAGACTCAGTGATAAAAGATGGAAAGTTTCCCTTCTAATATCAGGGACAAAGATAGGGATGTTCACTTTCACCACTTCTATTCAACACTATACTGAAATAAAACAATAAAAATTTGGAAAGGAAGAAATAAAACTATCTCTATTTGCAAATAACACAATCTTGTATATAGAAAATCCTACAGAATCCTCCCATACACAACACAAACTATTTGAACTAATAAACATATTTAGCAAAGTTACAGAGCATAAGAGCAATGTGCAAAAGTCAGTTGTATTTTTACACACGAACAATGAATAATCTGAAAAGGAAACTAAGAAAATAATTCCATTTGCAATAGCATAAGAAAGGATAAACTGACTTCTTGTTTATGGTCCACTATATAAAAAACTGAAAGCAGTCACTCCATCTAAGTAAAAAGCTAAGCAAACTGAAAAAAACAACTCTTCTTAGAGTCATCAGAGGGGTGGAGACACAAAGCAAACCACTGCCTCAAAATTGAAGAAACCAACAGGCAAATGCAGAGAATTGCAGCTAGCCAGAAAAGAAATCTATGAGCACAAATCTCCGTGGGAACCAGTGCTGAGGTAGGGAAACCTGAACTATAAATGATGAGTTGCTGGGGGTTCAGTATAGGCAAGTCTAAGAGATAAAATCTCTAAGGGAATTCAGTCATCAGTGACCCCCACACTTTTGTGAGTTTTACCTTCAGGAGCTTGACTAGGTTCTCACGGTATAAATAGGATAAACATTTCCTCATGCTTCTGAGAGGGAAGAGGGGAAAAAAACAATTTTGAAATATACCAGAACATTCTGTTCTTATTAACAAGGTCTGCCCTCAGGAGAAATCAACCACAGCCTGACTTGCTGGGGTTTTATCAGAGCCTAACTGACCTGAAGGAAGGAAAATATCCAACTACCGTTGACTCTAACAATCCTATACTTCAAAAAAAAAACGGTTGGGAGGGGAGACTGGGAAGCACATGTGAAGTTCACCGACTAGAGGCACAGGATCACTAAAAGACTGAGACCTACTCACAGGACTATAGAATGCTTTCCCTCTCCCTACACCTTACCACCACATTATTAAAGGCCTATTTATACAGTTCTTTTAACCCAGTACATTGTGTCCAGCTATCAAGAAAAAAATGACATACTAAAAGAAAAAAAACATAGTTTAAAGAGACAGAACAAGCATCAGAACCAGACTGGGATGCAGCAGGGATATTGGACTTATCAGACTGGGAATTTAAAACTATGATTATGATGCAAAGGGCTCTAATGGATAAAAAAGACAATGTACAAAAGCATGAACAATGTAAACAGAGAGATGGAAATTCTAAGAAAGAATTTTGAAATCATAAACACTGTAACAGAAAAAAGAGTGCCTTTGATCAGCTTATTGGTAGAGTAGACATGGCTGAGTAACAAATGTCTACAATTGAGCATATCTCAATAAAAACCATCAAAACTACAAAACAATGAGAAAAAATATTGAAATAAAAAAGAACACAGTATCAAAAGAACTGCGAAACAACTAAAAAAGGTGTAATATATACATAATAGGAATTCACAAAAATAAGAAAAAGACAAAATAACAGGAAAATATTTGAAACAATAATGACTGAAAAATTCCCCCAAATTAATGTCAGACACTAAATCGCATATTGATGAATCTCAGAGAACATCGAGGAGGACAAATGCCAAAAACTACACTTATGCCTATAATTTCCAAACTATAGAAAATCAAAGATGAAGAAAAAATCCTGACTAAAGCCAGAGGAAAAAATACCTTACCTACAGAGGAGCAAGGATAAGAATTACATCTAACTTCCCATGAACCATACAAGTAATAAGAGAGGGGAGTGGAATTTCTTAAGTGCAAAAAGAAAAAAAAAACCCACCAACCTAGATTTCTGTACCCCACAAAATTATCCTTCAAAAGTGAAGGACAAATTAAGAGTTTCTCAGACAAATAAAAACTTGCTTCCAGTAAACCTGCTTCGAAAAACTGTTTTTAAAAAAATTCTCTATAGAGAAAGAAAAATATACAGGTCAGAAACTCAGATCTACATAAAGAAGAGTATTGAAGAAGAAATAAGTGAAGATAAAATTAAAAACTTTTGTTTTTCTTATTCTTAACTGATCTAATAGATAGAAGTTTGCTCAAAATATTAATAGCTTATACATAAGCATATATATGTATGTATGAAAACAATGTATAAGTGAAATGAATAACAATGATATAAAGGACAAGAAAAGAAAACTAGGATTATTTTGTTAGTATAAGATACTCATACTACCATAAAGTGGTATAGTGTTATTTGAAAGTGAACTTGTATTAGTCATATATACCGGGGGTGCCAAAAGACTGTATACACATTTTGAGATATTATCTATATATTAATTTTAGTTCACCATAATCAGAAGTGTCTGGGCACTGATGGTAACCACTTTGAACACAACTTATAATTGCAGAAGTCAAACATGACTTGTATTCATCTACAATTTTAATACAGTGTTTTCCTTTTTAAAAGTGTGTATACATATTTGGCACCTTCTGTATATATTGCAAACTCTAAGACAACCACTAAAAAAAAAGTAGAAAAAGAAGCATAACTGGTAAGTTAATAAAGGAGAGAAAATGAAATTATAAAAAATGCTCAGTAAAAATCACAAAAGGCAGAAAGAATGGAAGACAAAAATAGGAACAAAGAACAAAACAAACAAATGGAAAACAGAGAGAAATATGGTGAACATTAATCCAATAATATCACTAACCACTTTGAGTATCAATGGTCTAAAGTCACCAATTAAAAAATGGGGATTGAAAGAGTGGACCAAGAAATAAGACACAGTCATATGTAGTCTATAAGAAATACAATAAATCAAAAAATTATCAGGGCATGGTAGCGTGCACCTGTAGTTCCAGCTACTTGAAAGGCTGAAGCAGATGGATCTCCTGAGCCCAGCAGGTCGAGGCTGCCGTGGCCATGAGCATGCCACTGCACTCCAGCCTGAGAGACAGAGTGAGACTCCAACTCAAAAATATATATATATATCCACTTTAAATATAAAACTACATATAGACTAAAAGTAAATGGATGGAAAAAATACCATGCCAATACTAAGCAAAAGAAAACAGGAAAATCTATTTTAATTTCATACAAAGAATACTTCAGACAAGTAAAATTATCAGAAATTTAAAGAAACATTAGACAATGTTAAAGAGGTAAAATTTGATAACATAGATTAAATGGACTTTGAGTTTGGCAATGACTTTTTAGATATGAAAACAAAGGTATAATCTGTGAAAGAACTGATAAGCTAGAATTTATTAAAATTAAAAATTTCTGCTCTATAAAAGACACTGTCAAGAGAATTAAAAAACAAGCTTGAGAGTGGGAGAAAATATTGGCAAAAGGCATCTCTGAGAAAGGACTATTCTCCAAAATATTCAAAGAATTCTTACAGTTCAACAACAAGAAAAGGAACAACTCAATTTTAAAATGGCCCAAACACCTACATAAACACCTCACCAAATAAGATATACAAATGGGAAATAAATATATGAAAAGATGCTCCCCATGATATGCCATCAGGGAAATGCCAATCAATACAACAATGAAATACCACCACAAACCTATTAGAATGACCCAAATTCAGAACAATGGGACACCAAATGCTGGTGAGTGTGTGGAGCAACAGGAATTCTCATACATTGCTGGTGTGAGTGCAAAAATAGTATAACTTATTTGGAAAATAGTTTGACAGTTTCCTTTTTTTTTTTTTGAGTTGAATTCTCACTCTGTCGCCCAGACTGGAGTGCAGTGGCTGCTCCCGGCCACCACAGCCTCGACCTGCTGGGCTCCGGCAATCCTTCCACCTCACCCTTCCAAGTAGCTGGAACTACAGGCGCGCGCTACCACACCTGACTAATTTTTTTTTTTAATTTATTGTAGAGATGAGGTCTCACCAAGTTGCCCAGGCGGGTCTCGAACCCGTGGACTCAGGCAATCCACTCACCTCAGCCTTCCAAGGCGCAGAATTACAGGCTGAGCCACCGAGCCCGGCTGACAGTTTCTTAAAAAACAAACATGTTCTTGCCATATGATCCAGCAACCATGCTCCTTGATATTTTCCCAAAGGAGTTGAAAACTGTGCCCAACAAAAACCTGCATGTGGATGTTTAAATCTGATTTGCTTACTGCTAAAACTGGGAAGCAAGCAAAATGTCCTTTAATAGGTGAAAGGACAAAATGTGATACGTCCAGACAGGGGAATATTATTCAGTGTTAAAAGTAAATGAGCTATGAAGCCATGAGAAGGCATGGAGGAAGATTAAATGCGGAAGTGTACGATTTATAAGTAAAAGAAGCCATTCTTTCTTACATTTACCTAAATATGTAAGTGCAGACATTTGTAAGTGAAAGAAGCCGATCTGAAAAGGCTATGTACTGTGTGATCCCCACTATACGATGTTCTGGATAAAGCAAAACTATGGAGATAGTAAAAATATCCTTGGTTGCCAGGCTTAAGGGGGAGAGAGGGATAGATAGATGGAGTACCAGCAGTAGGGCAGTGAAAACACTCTGTATGGTATTATGATGTAAATGTCATTACATATTTGTCCAAGCCTATAGAATGTATAACAACAAGATGATGCATTAATGCAGGTTTCTCAGTTTAACAAATGTATCACTCTGGTGGAGGATGCTGATAAAAGGAGAAGGTATGCATGTGTGGGAAAGGGGGTATATTGGACATCTCTGTACTTTCCACTCAAGTTTTCTGTGACACTTAAACTGTTCTTAAAATAAAATCTACTTAAAAAAAATTTAAAAACCACTATTTCATAACCCAAGCTTAATGCTCAATGAGTGCCTGGAATGCACGAGGCTGCAAAGGTCCAATTTTATCAACTAGTGGTACAGTTTTTCTAGTCACTTCAGTTGATGTTTGCCAACTTGGGCAATGTTTCATCAGGCTCCACATGAGCTATATGTTTAACTTCCCAGATATTTATCACTCAAAGGAACCCGCTAAGGGACACTGGCAGTAGCAGGCACCACAGTATGTAAATAGTGTGTCATATATACTTTTTAAAATATGGCATTGGCTAAAGGCATGATGAAGAGCACAATGAAACAAAAAAACAGATAAAATATTTTAGATAAATTTGAATCCCACAATAAAAAAATCAAGATTCCAATTAGCAACAATTAACTCTTCCCATAAGTCATTTCTTATGATTTCCAGAGGTTAATTTTTAAATCAACCATATATATATTTGCCTATATGAGATATGTACATCTCAGCGTGGATATCTATCTATAAAGCATTCTAGAGAGTAAACTAGTTTGATAATCATGGACAAAGTACAATCTAACATTTACGTGAAAGTAAATTAACCATTCCATAACCTACATTACAGTGGAAACAATGTGTATTGCGTGATTATTTCTTTGTATATGACAAACATATTTGAATGATACCTATGTGTTTGATACCAGGAGTTTAAATGGGAAGTACATGGAAAGCTATGAACTGGGAGACTGATTTTTTTTTTTGGAAATAATAAGAAACAGTAATTTGATATATTGGTCAAGAACGGAGCTAAGTAATCTAACTCTACTGCAGCATTACAGAAAACCACTCCTTCACCACAATGTATAATATTTAAATTCAACTCACTTAAGGATGCATATTATATAAAATATAGCAAGATTGTTGCTGCACCCTACCAAATACGTCCAGTCCCTACCCAGGTCCTACTGAATACTGGTGATCCTAAATAGTTTTACAGAAATAAATATTGTTTTAAAAAATTAAGCATTTAAAAATATAAGTCAAAATGTCTCAGTAACTATATATCCAACTCAAACTTTATCTATTTAAATGGTTACATTTGCCTCTCATTAATAAAATTTTATTTCACTCAAACTGGAGCAATCATCTTTCCTACTTAAGTACCTTCCTTGCCCAATAATTCAAAGGAAAAAATACAAAAAGATTAGTAAAGAAAATGTAGGCATTAACACACCTTTAAAATTTGTTTTAAATATTTTTAAGGTTTAAAAAGTGTATAAAGTTTGTGATTCCTAGTAGAAAAACATTATCTGAATGAATACCCTAATGGCAAACAAATATAAAATGCTTCAACTGCATTTAAGCAGTATCTTCAAAGCACCCCAGCTCTCTTGATGAGGTCAGAGGTACACCAATTTGTATTACTGCGACATCCATTAGGTGATCTAGGTTGCTTTTACTTCAGCAAGGGATTATTTATCAGAAGGACACTATGCTTCGCCTCCAAACTTGGTTGACAATTTACTGGTGAGATTCATAACCTTTGGATTGCTCTGGTATTTTGACATATTTGCTGGGTTCTAGGCCATATCCTGGAAGGTCATCATAAATTTCTGGATCCTGCGTGGCTGCAAGAACCTCTGGATCACTAAGAATTTCATTGAGTCCAGGCATTCCTGTCATTCCGGCATGGCCCCTCCCACTCCAGGCATTCCTCCAGGAAAATTGCCAGGCATTCTCCTTGGAAAGTCATCTGGAAAAAAGCATACTGGTTGTCATCTGGATTCTTCCTTCCTCTGGGTCATCTCCTGCTCTACCCGAGCCTTCTTAACCCTTTCTATTCTTTCTTTGATTTCTTGCTCTTCACATTTTCGTTCATACTTTCTCCAGTGTTCTGTAATTTTCTGGGCCCTGGTTTGAACTTCTTTCAGCACTGCACTAGCATCTTCATCATAAACCAATTTACAGGTAAGTACAAGATCATGAGCTGCTTCTTCCCAATGGCCCAGATGTCTGTTTGCTTTCCCTTGCTGCTTGTAAGGCTGAGCTGAATCGGGATTTGTATCAATGGCTCTGTCACATCTCCTATGGAGGCATTTGGCTTCTGTAATTTGATGAAGACACTGGCTCTCTTGACATATAGAATAACCAAAGGAGGATTCAGCTTAATGGCATGTGTAAACAAGTCAATGGATTTCTGTCATTCACCATAATTTAGAGCTTCAGTAGTAGCCACTTTCTTCTCATTTGCCTCATCCATCACCTCCTCTATTATCTGCATTCTCATCTCCCATTTCTTGAGGGGCATCAGTGTCTGGTTCAATTATATCTTTATTATCAATTTCTAGATCACCTTCCTTGCTTGATGTTTCATCTACCTTTATGTTCTTCTCTGCCTTCCTACTATCTGTTTTTTCTTTCTTAATATTCTCTCCTGACTTTGCTTTCTGAATAGGAGGTGGTACTTTACATTCCATGACCCCACCCAGTCCCTCAGAAAGCGCATTTCTTGATGTGTAGAACGCTCGGGTCCTACTTACACATTTTCACGAAGGCCTGCAGCTTGCTAACTTTGTAGGGGTCCACGGTCAGGAGGCAGAAGATGAAACTGAGGAGGTTACAGTTGTGAGTGGGAGATTTTTAAATGCTGCATTATAACTGCTGCGGCATTTCAATGCTAAAGGTAGGAAAAAGAGCGTTTTCTTTTTTTAATTTTAAATTTTTTATTTAAAATTGTGAGGTACATTTCAAGGTTAGGTATACAAATATTCACTGTACAAGTACCCTTGTTGATGAGGTGTGCCCCCTCCTTCTCCAGGCAGATTTTCACTACTGTCAGTTCCACCTCCCAGTTCCACTCACCTCCCCAGTTTCCCGCTACAGTCAATCCTTTTCTTATAGTATTGCAGTAGTTGTTCAAGGTTCACTTATGAGTGAGAATATGTGATACTCAGTTCTTTGTTTCTGTGAAAGATCACTCAATATTATAGACTGTAATTCTCTAGGTTGCTGCGAAGTTCATGATTTTGTTCTTCTTTATGGCAGCGTAATATTCCATTGTGTATTTGTACCACTTTTTTTTATCCAGTCCTCTTTTGATGGGCAGCACGATTGGTTCCATCTTCTTGCTATTATGAACAATGGTGTGATAAACATACGTGTGCAGGTATCTTTTTCATAGAGTGATCTGAGTTCTTCTGGGTATATTCCCAGTAGAGAGATTGCAGGGTCATATGGAAGGTTGATTTTTAGAACTTTTAGGAATTGCCACACGGTTTTCCACAGAGGCTGTATTAATTTGCACTCCCACCAACAGTGTAGAAATGTTCCCTTTTTGCCACATCCTCTCCAGCATCTGTTAATTTTGAGTTATTGATAATGGCCATTCTGACTGGAATTAGGTGGTATCTCAGTGCATCTCCTTGATGACTAGAGAGACTGGAATTTGCATCTCCTTGATGACTAGAGAGACTGAACATTTTTTCATGCATCTGTTGGCTGCACGTATGTCTTCTTTTGCGAACAGTCTATTCATACCTTTTGCCCACTTTGTAATGAGGCTGTTTGTTTTTTTCTTTTCAGCATGTTTGAGTTCCTTGTAGATCCTAGATGTTAGGCCTTTGTCAGATGTGGAGTTGGCAAATATTTTTTCCCAGTCTGTGGGCTGTCTCCCTGCTCTCTTGATGGTTTCTTTGACTTTGCAGAAGCTCGTCAGTTTGATGAGATCCCACTTGTCTATGTTATCTCTTATGGTCTGGGCACTTCAGGTTTTGATCAGGAATTGGTTGCCAGTTTCAATTTCCATAAGAGTGTCTCCTGCATTTTATAAGGTTCTTATAGTTTGAGGTTTTACGTTTAAGTCTTTGATCTATTTAGAATTAATTTTTGTGTATGGGATAGGTAGGGATCCTATTTCAATCTTCTGCATATGGTCAACCAGTTTTCCCAAAACCATTTACTGAATGGGCTCTCCTCCCCCCACTGGTTGGTAGTGGAGGCTTTGTTGAAGATGAGTTGGTTGAGAAATTGAGGCTTTGCTTCTGGAATCTCAATTTCTATTCCATTGATCTATATGCCTGTTCCTATACCAATACCAAGCTGTTTTGATGATTGTAGCTTTATAGTAAAGTTTGAAGTCTGGTAATGTGATACCACTGACTTTGCTTTTTTTGCTGAGGATTGTTCTGGCTATTCTTGGACGTTTGTGTTTCCATATGAATTACTGCATTGTTTTTTCTAGGTCTGAGAAGAATGTTGCTGGTAATTTGATGGGTATTGCATTGAATTTGTAGATTGCCTTAGGTAAGATGGACATCTTCACAATGTTGATTCTTCCGATCCATGAGCATGGGATATTTTTCCAATTGTAAGTCTCAACTTTGATTTCTTTGAGCAGTGTAATGTAGTTCTCCTTGTAAAGGTAGTTCACGTGTTTGGTTAGGAAGATGCC
>NW_007259569.1:1068995-1087367 GCF_000164805.1 Carlito syrichta | reverse complement strand
TTTCCATATGAATTCCTGTGTTGTTTTTTCTAGGTGTGAGAAGAATGTTGCTGGTAATTTGATGGGTATTGCATTGAATTTCTAGATTGCCTTAGGTAGAATGGACATCTTAAGGATGTTGATTCTTCCAATCCATAAGCATGGAATGTTTTTCCACTTGTTTGTGTAGTCTTTGATTTCTTTGAGTAGTGTTTTATAGTTTTCATTGCAAAGATCTTTCACATCTGGTTAGGAAGATGCCAAGGTATTTCACTTTTTTGTGGCTATTGTGAATGGAACCGTGCTTTTTATTTTGGTTTATGTTTGTTTATTATTGGCATGTAGAAATGCAATTGTCTTTTGCACATTTATTTTATACCCTGAGACTTTGCCAAAGTCCTTTATCAGTGCAAGGAGGTTTTTGACTGATTCTCCTGAATTTTCAAGGTATAGAATCATGTCATCTGAAAAGAGAGATAACTTGACTTCCTCTTTTCCTATTTGGATACAACTGATCGCCTTCTCTTCTCTGATTGCTCTAGCTAGAACTTCCAAAACTATGTTGAACAGGAGGGGTGAGAGTGAGCATCCTCATCTTGTTCCAGTTTTCAGGGGAAATGGTTCCAATTTCTGCCTGTTTAGCAGTATGCTGGCTGTGGGTTTCTCATAGATGGCTCTTACTATTTTGAGGTATGTTCCACATATGCCTAGATGTTCAAGGGTTTTTATCAAGAAGGGGTGCAGGATTTTATCAAAAGTTTTTTCCGCATCTAATGATAAAATCATGTGGTTTTTGTCACATCTGTTGATGTATTTAATTACATTTATGGTCTTACAAATGTTGAACCAGCCTTGCATCCCAGGGATGAAGCCTACTTGGTTGTGGTGTATGATTTTTGAGATGTGTTGTTTAATCCAGCTTGTTAAGATCTTGTTGAGAATTTTAGCATCTATGTTCATCACAGATATTGGCCTGAAGTTCTCTTTCTTTGTTAGGTCTTTACCTGCCTTGGGTATCAATGTGATGTTAGCTTCATAAAATGATTTGGGGAGAGTTCCGTCTTTCTCAATAGCTTGGAATACTTTCAGTAGGATTGATATCAGTTCCTCTTTGTATGTTTTGTAGAATTCTGCTGGAAAGTCATCTGGTCCAGGGATTTTTTTTGTAGATAGTTTTCTTATGACAGTCAATTTCCTTGATTGTTAATGGTCTATATAGGGTCTCAATTTCTTCTTGTTTCAACCTAGGTAGTTTGTGTGATGTCAGAAAGTCTTCCATTTCCTTTAGGTTTTCAAGTTTGTTTCCATACAAGTGTACATAGTAGTCTCTGATGATCTTTTGTATTTCTTCAGGGTCAGATGTGACTTCATCTTTTTTGCTTCTGTTTGTGTTTATTTGGGCTTTTTCTTGGTCAGTCTAGCTAGGGGACCATCAATCTTGTTCATCCTTTCAGAGAACTAGCTTTTTGTTTCATTGATTTTTTTGTATTATATTTTGTCTTCTATGTCCTAGATTTGGGCTTTTATTTTGGTGATCTGGAATCTTCTGCTGAAGTTAGCATTTTGATGGTCTTGCTTTTCCATCTTCCTAGGGTGACTTGTTAGGCTGTTAACTTGTGATCTTTCTTCTGTCTCTCTCCATTTGATGCAATTACCTTAGGTCCCAAGTTGGAGGCTGGGCAAAGCTGTGCAGAGCTACGCAGGTGATACAGGTCTCTGCCTGGTCCTGGGACAGAGAAAATGGCTGTGGTGGGCACCTCTTTACCCAGCATGGGCCTCTTCCCTGGGCCTCTATGATCCTCTCTCTCCACTGATAGGACTCCGGGCTCCAGCTGATCTCTGGTCCGACCACTGCGGGGCAGCTTGGGGCAGGGGAGGGAGCCGGGAATTCTGCAGGGCCGGGAGCCAAGGGCTGTGGCAGCAGCACAATGCGTGGGACCAGCTGCAGCAATCACCTTTTGTGGCGACATTCACGGTCCGACTTGTCCTGTCACCATCTTGCCCAATTAAATGATCAAAACTGCATTTTCTATAAAAATATAAGTAGAATACATGTGTTTTTCTAAATCACTTGCTATGGGATATTAGCAAGACTTTGAGCTTCTAGAAACTCCTAAATTTGCCATGAAAAGGCGGTAGTGGAATCTAGTCTTAATACTATTAAGAAATATAGCATTGGTACTGGTAGTAATAGGAGAGAATTTTAAAGAAAAATAACATTTGCTAAATAGTTACCAGCATTTATACTTAAGACCATAATGAGAATTATTTCAACTGACCCTCACAAAAATCCTGTACCATAAAAATTTTTTTAATTCAAAAGCACAGATTTGTCTTAAGGCTTAAATAATGAAGTTAATAGTGGATAAGAAAGAGATATGAAATTGATGTATTTGAATATTGAATGTATTTGTTGAGGTTCTCTCATTATGGTGAGAAAACAGTATACTTATCACTAAAAATTAAGAAAAATACATTTTATCAAAAATATTAGAATAATTTTATCATTTCATTTCTGTGGGAACTAGCAAAAATCTCTCTACCATCACCAATGATTTCCTTCTTTGAATGAAGATCAAAATTGTTTAATTATGTGGAAAAAATAATAAAAATATCACTTAATGCTTACTCATCAGTCAGTCAGAGTGTTGCTCCAGTTACCATAAATCATTTAGTATATATTTCAGGAGTATTTCATTTGAACCAGACAATATCCATCTCATATAAAAAATCACTTAATTTTGTATCACAAGTTTGCTGTGGAGGTTAAACGTGGCAACCTGAGTAAAATACTTATGTAACCTAAACTAAAACATAGCCACATCACTGAGTAATATATACTACAATGTCCATTATTATAGCCATTGAGGCAAAATCTTAATGCTATACAACTCAGACACTTCTTACAAACAATACCAGAAATCAATCTTGAAAATATTGTTATTATTAGTGAAGATTAACTTTCACTATTCCATTTGGCTATGTTTAGACTCTTTTCTTTTTTGTTTTTGTTTTTGTTTTGTTTTGTTTTTAAGTTGGAGCTTCACTCTGTTGCCCAGGTTGGAGTACAGTGGCATGCTCATGGCCATTGCAGCCTCAACCTGTTGGGCTCAGGTCATCTTTCTGCCTCAGCCTTCCAAGTAGCTGAAACCAAAGCATGCACCACCATGCCCAGCTAATTTTTAAAATGTATTGTAAAGACAAGATTGCTCAGGCTGATCTCGAACTCCTGAGCTCAGGCAATCCTCTCGTCTCCACCTCCCAAAGTGCCGGGATTACAGGCATGAACCACCACACCCGGCCATGTTTAGGTTCTAAAGTTCTCTCAATTTTCTAAGATCCAAGTGGGTTACCAAGGTCTAACCCCATTAACAAGTAGCACTGTTGCTCCAGTTACCATAAATCATTTTGTCTTGTCACCTTCAAGTTGAACCTCATATGTAGGGCTAGCTCAGTATCTAGAAAAAAGCTCAAAATAATGAACTCATAAGGAACATTGGTCATAGCATATAACAAAATATATTTTCAACCTGTAATATCATTATTAAAACCATGACAGCTTAACTAAAATTATAGTGAAGGACTTATTGGAAGAATTTGAAAAGATGGTTAATTTCACCCATTAACTCTCACCATAATTCATCTTCTGTAGTTTAGAACTTGAATTGAATATACACAAATGCATATTTATCCAGAGTGTCCTGAAAAGTAAATATGTACATATTGATAAGCCATGAATGTTCCACATTTTTATGTGAAAAATAAACCAGCCCCTACGCCACAGATATTTTGATTTAATATGGATTTTGTCCTGATGAATATTGTTGAAAGATATCCTCAAAGTATTTATCACTGGCTAAAAATGGAATGTAGTGTGGAAGCTATATATAGTTATATAGTGGGAAATTATTAAATATCTCATTATAAATCATTTCTTCATTTCAATAGTTATGTAAAAATTACTATTTTACTTACAAAGTAATACAACAATTTTTCAACACATGTGTTGTGGTTCCCCTCTTCACTACGTGGCAGCAATCCTGATTCTCATGATAATCAGAGACAATTATCTCCACTATATGGGTAACTTCTTTCTTTGCCTGCTAGTCCACCAAAATGAAGACCCTAAAGTGACCAAGAGGTAACTGTAGCTTCAGATTTGGTAGAACTCTTTAAGTCCCCCCCCTGGTGAAAGCATTCTCCCTTGAAAGGCAGAGTGTCTTAGCAGAACCTGAAATAAGAAGCACACATTCTGTAAATGGATTATCAGATTGAATCCTGGACTTATGTGTTTGGTTATTAGGGATATAGCACTACATATCAGTTATTGGTATATGAATACATATATACCTCATCCTGTAAAACAGCATTCCAACTCTGCAAGATGTTGTCCCCTATATCAGTGGTCCCCAATCTTTTTGGCGTCAGCTACTGGTTTTGTGGATGACAATTTTTCCATAGACCGGAGATGGGGGGTTGGTTTGGAGATGATTCAAGTGTATTACAGTTATTGTGCACTTTATTTCTATTATTACTACATAGTAATATATAATGAAATAATTATACAACTCACCATAATACAGAATCAGTGGAGCCCTAAGCTAGTTTTCCTGCAACTACATGGTCCCAACTGGGGGTGATGGGAGATTGACACCTGAAGTATGTTGCTTATATCCAGTCTACTTCATAATCACACTCTGGTTTCTGTAACTGCAGAAAACCCTGCTTTGCAAAGATAGGATGTTGGAAATAGAAGCAGGTTTCCCATTGCTGATCTGAGAGGAGGCAAAGCTCAGGCAAAAATACAAACAATGTGGAGCAACTGTAAATACAGAGGAAGCTTTGCTGGCTCACCCACTGTTCCCTTCTTCCTACTGTGCAATCCAGTTCCTAAAAGACCACAGTACTAGTCCATGGCCCAGGGATTTGTAACCCCTGCTCCATATGGTACCTTAGCTGAGCCATTAACAGGTCATTCAACTGATTTATTGGATCAGCTGATGCTAGGTTATATGTTACATTATAGGACCAGTGGATCCTATGATCACGTGCCCATTGCCATACATCCTTCAGCATAAAATGTGTCCTTTTATCTATGACAATGTTATGCAGGATGCCCTGTCACAAATCAAGCATTTTGTAAGTTTCAAATTACGATGACAACAGAAACACTGAGGACAGGGAAAGAAAACTAAACCTATATCTGTAGAAGGTGTCAGTCATGTTAAGGACAAATCATTACATCCTCCATGGTAGAAGGGTCTGAAGTAATTAACTTGCCACCAAGATGCTGGATTGTCTTGGTGAGTATTCTGTGCCTTTGAGCCCATGTATAGGCTCCATTCTTACCATCATGGCTACTCCATTCATAAGTCCATTATGAAAACACTGGCATACCCAAGGACAGAGGCTGGCTGACATGTAAAGGACAAGTCAGAGATAAAGGCATGCAAATGTGATTTGGAGCACCAAATATGTCCACCATACCTGGACTCAAAGGTGGTCACCACTAAATCAAGGAACCATAAATTACTTGATACGATGCAGAAGCAATCCAAAGACCTACATAAGGATGTTAGAGTGAATATATCATGTATAACCAATCATATCCCCTAAAAGACACATTCTTCATCAAAAATTGAGAACAAAATTGGTAAGGAGAATACTATTTTCTTGAAATGTCACTGTAGCAGTCAACCTCTGGAAGGTTAGGTAGCTGTTGCCACAGAAATAGGCTCCTGGGTTTTAATGGGAACAAGTGACAGAATCTTGCCACCAGTAGCCAAGTATACAAGATTATTGTAATAAGCATCAGGGGCAGAGTGCTAGTCAAGTAATTTGTCGCATAGAGACTTTTTAAGTGGCTAACTGGTTTTGGTGACATGAAGACTAAAATAGATGAGCAGCCTACTAAGGTTTTACTTGGTCTGCATTAAAAAAAAGAATATTTTAACTTTAAGTCTGATGAACAGAGATGTGACTTAGTTCACCACAATAGACAGTCATAGGCTCTCTCACAGTCCTAAACCTGAGCCAGTATAAAACCCAGGTCCTCTTGAATGAAAGGAAGGCCAGGTACCTTAGAAGCAGGATCCTCTAATACTGCCCTAAGTATATACTATAAATATTTCTCCTAGCCTATGAACCTGCAATCATTTAATGGGCAGACTGTTCACAGGGGAAGAGAAATAACTAAACTTTAAGGAGATCACAAGACAGTGGTTCTGAGCTGATGCAAATCTCTGCAGTCCAGGAACACACACTACCAAGTAAGAGTAGAAACAGAGACCACTCTATGTATTTCAAGCAGAAAGGAACTTAATAAAGGGATTTAGGTGCTTACAAAATAATTGCAATAGCTAGAGAGTGCCATTTGTATACTTAACCCTGAATTGTACCCATATTTAAAATAAAAATTATTTAAAAATAACTGGAGGGTAGAAATCAGGGCATTGCTACTATATCATTAAATTTAAGGGAAGTTGCTACTGCTGCCACCTACAACTACTTCCTACACTCATGAAGCTAGGAACTAGACAATGAGCTGCTAAGTTGGCATCTGTAACCACTTTTAGATGCCTACAAAACTGATGACTAGACTCTGGAATACTGAGCTCAGCTGCCACGACTGTCATTCTCCTATTTGTGACTTTGCCAGCAGCAATGATAGCTGAAAGATGTCCTCCATCTCATTTCCACCTCACAGATAACCAACAAGGCTATCTAACTGGCAGAAATTAATTTGCTGTCAGAATCCTAACTGCAATAAGGAGGGCAGAATAGAGGTTAGGTCAGTCACTCCACAATATCTGCTACATTTATTAGGAGTTAGTGTAGCTCCATTTTTACATGCAATTATTCTATTTTTCTGAGTTATCTTCATCAGGTTTGTGTTAAGGTTATGGTATCTTCATATAATTAACTGAATATCTATACATGTTTGTGTGTGTGCCTGTATTAGTTTGTGGGATATGGGAGATAACTATTTTTGAAGGTGTTCAGGAAATATTTAACAATATTTTCTATTTGTTTTTATGCTTAATATTTTAATTTTAAAAATTGTTTCATATCTGTGAGAAAAATAAGAGAGACTATGTCAAGGTAGCAAATAACCCCAAAACCTCAGCATATTCAAATGGCTCTGAAGGGCAGTTCTTCTCCAAATGGTGTCTCAGCAAACAGATGCTTTGAGTTGTGGCACTGCTATCTCAACCCTGACCTACTCTTTTGCCACAAAAAAAAGAAGAAAGAACACAAAAGCAATTAAATGTTCCTACCAATAAGTGAATGTCACTTCTCCTCACAGCCCATTGGTCATGTGGTTCTATATAAGTCTAAAAGAGATGGTAAGTATGATGTTCTATATGCTCAGGAAGTAAAGGAAAAATGGATGTTAGTGAACATTAGTTATCTCTACCATAGTCTACCAAATATTTGTTTTACTCTTCTTCCCACAGGGAAAACTTATTTAGTTTTCTATTTTTCTTTCTTTTTTCTTTACTTTAAAGATGTGTATACCTAACAATTCAGGGTTAGGTATACAAATGTTCATTATACAGGTACCCTTGTTGATGAGGTGTGCCCCTCCCTCCCCTGGCAGTTTCTTTCAATCCCATCTCCCCTGCTCTGGCAGTTTCCCACTACTGCCAATCCCTTTCTTATAGTATTATGATAATTGTTCAAGGTCCACTTATGCGTCAGAACATGTACTATGTTCTTTGTTTCTGTGATAGATCACTGAGTATAGTTGACTATAAATCCATTCAAGTTGCTGCGAAGTTCATATGTTTGTCCTTCTTTATGACTACATAATATTCCATTGTGTATATGTACCACGTTTTTTATCCAGTCCAGCTTCAATGGGCAGCATGGTTAGTTCCATGTTTTTGCTATTGTGAATGGAACTGCAACAAACATGTGTGTGCAGGTATCTTTTTGTTAGAATGGATCAAAGACCTAAACGTAAAACCTAAAACTATAAGAAACTTAGAAAATGCAGGAGACACTCTTATGGAAATTGGAACTGGCAACCAATTCCTGATCAAAACCCCAAGTGCCCATACCATAAGAGATAAGATAGACAAGTGGGATCTTATCAAACTAACAATCTTCTGCAAAGCCAAAGAAACCATCAAGAGAGCAGGGAGACAGCCCACAGAATGGGAAAAAATATTTGCCAACTGTATATCTGACAAAGGCCTAGCATCTAGGATCTACAAGGAACTCAAATGCACCAAAAGGAAAAAAGCAAACAGCCCCATTAAAAAGTGGGCAAAAGAAATGAATCAAAAGAAAATATACAGGCAGCCAACAGACATATGAAAAAGTGCTCAGCCTCACTCATCATCAGAGAAATGCAAATCAAGACCACATTGAGATACCACCTAACCCCAGTAAGAATGGCCATCATTTATAAAACAAAACTGATGCTGGCAAGAATGCAGAGAAAAAGGAATGCTTCTATGCTGCTGGTGGGAATGCAAACTAGTGCAACCTATTTGGAAGACAGTCACAATTTAAAAGTTCAAAATCTTCAGGTGATTTTCAGTACTCTCTTCATCATGTCAAGTAGTAGCTCCTGACAGTCCTGAGACCTATAAATTAAATAAGTAGGGCATCTATCCTCCACACCACCTGATACACAAAGGTGGAACAAGGATGTAATGACTGCAGTAACACTCATTCACAGAGGCAAATTATAGCAGGCATTGTGAATATATCTTCCCCAAGAGTCTGGAATTGTCCTTTATTAGGCCTTGGTTGTTTTCTATGTATCAATTATCTTGTTCATTGTTCTCTGTGGTACCATGACTCATGCTCTGTGTTGTTCTTCCCTTCCCATTATCTTCCTCACCTGTATCCAAAGACAGCATTATGGCATATACCCTCCTGTGGAGTATGCATCTTTCTGATCCTGCTTCTTGTCTGTAGAATATTGGTGGCCTAAGGATTGTTTTACATCTTAGGGCCTAAATTGAGTCTGATGATCTAGATTATTTTAATTCATGTGGCCCAAGGATTGTTTTAAGATTTTTTTTACAGGCTTTCTTAGTTTAGGTTCATGATGTGTTTAATAGTTCAATTGTCTCAAAAACATACTAGGCTTGATTTCATTCAGCTCTGCGTGCCACTAACCAGACCCAGAGTTCTAGTGCGTAGTTTCCAAAATTTGTGGCCCTTGTCTTACTTGTTTGCTTTCTTACGCCCATATCGCCCTGTTATTTTAAATGTGGATTAACTTGAGTCTGTCAGTCTCCTGTGAGAAGACAATTATCTTTAAGGTAATCTTTGCCCCATGTAACTTTATTTAATTTAAAGGTTTTAAAGAGTGTCAGTTCATTAGTCTAATTTTTCCCTGATACTTTTTATGTTGTAATAGGCATTTGCCCCCAAAGAGCTTTGTAAATCTTTCTCTCTCATTTTGTTTTGCTGTCTTGGATTGAAATTCAGTTGGTTTTTTCAGATATACAAAGTCTTAAGATGCTGTACTCTCTATTCCCCTTTATTTCTATTTGCAAACCAGCTAATTATTTCCATTCTCACCTCGTTCTTCTACTATCTTGCCAAGCAAAGCCAGCAACAATCAACAAACACTACTATCACTATTAACAGTACTAACATTATGGGGGGGAACCCCCCCAAAATGCAATTTTTTTTGGAGAGTGGGCCTCTTGCCTTCACCCAAAATTTGTTCCTCTGGATCAAACAGTCAACCAAAGTTTTTATCTGGAAGTGTTGAGAAGATTATGTCAGGATTTGCAGAAGAAACGTCGAGTTGTGGCAAACGTGTTCTTCCTCCATGACAATGCACCACCCCACACCACACTGAGTGTTCAGCAGTTTTTGGCTCAAAACGGCAATGACCTTCTGTGCCCCACCTTCTCTATTCATCTGATCTCGCCCCAAATGATTTTTTATTTGTTTCCCTGGATGAAAAGAAGTCCTCAAAGGGAAACGTTTTGCTGATGTGGAAGAGGTGAAACACGAAATGGCAGAAGCACTAAACGGTATCAAAATTGACTAGTTCAAAAACTGTTTTGAGCAGTGGAAAAAGCATCTCAATAGGCTTAGTGCATCAAACAGAGAGCACTTTGAAGGATTTGTTTTTGGGTCCCCCTCATATGTTTTCCAGACCCTTCCTGTAGAATATCCTGTTACTAATACTTTTTCTCCCCATTCTTATGTGCTGAGTCCATTACAGATAACAGTTGTATCAACTTTTTGTCACTGTATAAACTTGCCACAAAACTGTTTAGCCAATGTCACATTTTAGGTTTTGATATACAATGCTCTATTTTTAGAACCAATTTCTGTATTAATCCAGATAGGGCAAGCTAAGCAATAGTAAAAAATAGTCCCACAATCTCACTAGCTAAAGCATGTTTCTGCCATATACAAATTACACTGTTGATTCAACTTGCTGGAGTCTGCTGTCTGCTCTCTAGATAGTAACTAAGTAATCAGGACACTGCAGACTCAAAACTCCAACATCTCAACACAAGGCCTCCTCAGGTGCAACAGCTAGAAAAGGGAGTTGCTAAGAGAGTTGCCCTTTAGCAATTAATGTAAGGACCTGGAATCAGACACATCATTTCTGTTCACAGACCCTTGGCCAGAACTAGTTAAATGGCCCTGATTAATTACAAGAGGGATAAGAATTATAGCTTTACAAAACCCATAAAATGGACGAAAACAAGATATGGTTGGAACTCCAGTATTTGTACCTCAGATACCACTGGAGGTAGTATAGCTTATAAGTAAGGAGAACACCTAAAGTCACAAATTCTATATTTAAATTCTAGCTCTTCCACTTGCTACCTGACAAATGGTTTAAACCCTGAGCTTTGGTTGTACAATGCTTAGCACAGTTCATGGCACACAGGAAACATTCAATTAAATATTTGATATGATGCAAGATACAGAAAACATTGTTATTCACTAAGCTGCGATCAGGACCAGTAAAAGCTGCTTCAGACAATCTCAGGGACATCATGGCAGCACCACTTGTGACATACACATTATGACAGTTCTCAAACATTTACTAGTCTTTAACAGAATGAAAAAAAATATGACACTGTTATAGTCCCTACAGTAAATTAAAGCAAATATTGTGATGATAGCAATGTGTTGACAGGAAGAAAATTACCCTGACAGAGGCTATTTTATTTTGCTATAATGCCATACATTTTGTGGAACAATGGTCATTTACTATCATCAGGATCTGCTCCAAAATTACAGGCTTAAATAGAAATCTGGAAAGGAAACACAGCAAGAGCAAGTAAATGACCCTGAAGAGCCTCTCAAAAGAGCTGTGTGCAACATCCTTTTATTTGGTTTCTGCAAATGCTATTACAACACCTCCTGATAAGTAATTTTACCCAATCTTTATCTGTCATTAGTGAGAATTTTTGAATGAATTAAAGTTCATAATTTATATTATTGAATGACAATTCGATCCTTTTAATGAAAGAAGTGTATATTATAAATAAAAGTTTTTTATGAAAGAACTCATAAGTTAAATATACATTTTATGTCTATGATCCTAAATACTAAGGGTTTATGCAATATGCTTTTTTCTACTTTTAAGTAGTACATTTATTATAATTTAAAAATGTATAATGAATGATGATAGACAATATATTCTTCAGCTAATATATATATTCATATTAATAAAAGGTTTTCAAGTTTGTGCATTTTTTCATTCTGTAATTGAATGTTCATCAAGAATTATAAAAGTAATATATGTTTACTGCAAGCAATGGAATGAAATCATACAATGATCTTACTGAAAAAGAAATAAAATTTCCCATACACATGCACCCAGTCCTCCCTTAGCTACAAACTTCAGATAACTCACCATGTATTATTCCACACTTTTCCTGATATTCAGTGTGTGTGTGTGTACATTTCACTTAACATTACATCATGAATATCCTTTCTAATAATTAATATAGCTATAATTATTTCTCTAATAACTGAAGAAAATGGCCTATTATGAATGTAGTACAAGTTATTCAAGAATCCATTCATTGGTGGACATACAATTAGTTCCCAGTATTTTGCCATTATAGACAATGCTTCAATAAGCATAATGTTAACAGAATACCTCAATAAAACATATGCACCTCTTATTGAGAGATGAAAAGAAAGAAAAAGAGTGTTATGTTTATCTTGGTACCAAGACTGATATTTTTAAAAAATTGAAATAATTTATACAAAACTATTTATAGAGAACATTTTGGAAAGGATGTAAGAGTGGGCACATCAGCCAATTAAATCTTATTTTACAGATTTTCCCTACTATTTGTTTGTCTGAAACATGTACTACATTTGTAGTCAGAAAAGTAAGTGAAATAAAAAATTTAAGATACTCAGAAATCATTCCTTTGGCAAATGACACAAAATAATGAAGTAGACAGTACGAACATAGAAAGCTGTCAAGTATGACTTAAGGCTTTTTAATGATTTTCAAATAGTTTATTTTAAAATGTAAAAACAGTATATTAGTTTCCCAGGGATGCCATACAAAACAACATAAACTCCATGGCTTAAAAGTAGATAAATTCATTATCTCACAGCTATGAGGCTAGAAATCCAAAATCAAGGTTTTGGCAGGTACATTCTCTGAAAACTCTACAGGGAGAATTCTTGCCTCCTGTTTTCTAGTGGTTGCTGGCAATCCTTGAAATTCCTTGGCTTGCAGATGCATCACTCCAAACTCTGCTGCAGTCTTCACATAGCCTTCTCCCCTATGTGTTTGTGTTTTCCCATGGCTGTCCGCTCTCTTTCTCTCTATCTCCATCTCTTCTCTTCTAATATTGGACTAGGGCTCATCCTAATTCAGTATGGTCTCATATTAAACTTAATTACATCTACAAATACCTGATTTTCACATCAGGTTGCATTCACAGGTAACATGAATTCTTTTGGTGCACATATATAGGCATCTATATTTTGTTTATTATGTTTGACTGAAATTACTGATAAGCTCTAAGATATACCTCTGTCAATTTTCCAAAGTAGTTGTAACAACGTAACAATGTTGTAATGATGTATACTCCCTCCAGCAGTGTTTTGGAGTTCCCACATTCCATATCATTACTGACATTTGTCTGCTTTCTGTTTTAAAAATTTAGCACTTGTAATGGATGTATAGTATTATCAGAAAGTGGTTTTAATTTGTATTTACTTGGCTAACACAATTGAGCACCTTTTTATTGTATCATTGGTCATTTGGATACTCTTTTTTAAATTTTATTGTAGTCATGGGTACAACTCAGGATTAGCTACACAAGTAGGCTGCATGCAGGTGAAGCTTGGGACTTCATCTGGTTCTCAATTCCCTTTGTTTAGGGCCTTATACCCTTTGTGTTGTTATGTACCACCCCTCCACACACACACACCCCTTCCCCTGGGTCGTGTCCAGTGATTGAAGATCCATCCCTTGTGTAATTAACATTCAGGTCCCACTTATGAATGAGAACATGTGGTACTCACTTCTTTTTTTGTTTGTTTGTTTTGAGTTGGAGTCTCACCCTGTCACCCAGGCTGGAGGACAGAGGCACCTCCTGACCACCGCAACCTCGACCTGCTGGGCTCCTGCGATCCTTCCGCCTCAGCCTTCAAAGTAGCCAGAACTACAGGTGAGTGCTACCACCCCCAGCTAATTTTTGATTTATTGTAGAGACGGGGTCTCACCAAGTTGCCTGGGTGAATCTCGAATCTGCAGGCTCAGGCAATCTTCTCGCCTTGGCCTCCCAAAGTGCTAGGATTACAGGCTGAGCCATCAAGCCTGGCCGGTCCCCACTTCTTTATTTCTCTGATAGATCACTAAGTATGATCGTCTCCAACTCCATTCAACTTGCTGCTAAGTTCATGATTTTGTTTTTCTTTATAACTGCATAATATTCCATCATGTATATGTACCATGTTTTCTTTATCCAGTCCACCTTTAATGAGCAGTGGGGTTGGTTCCAAGATTTTGCTATTGTGAATAGTACAGCAATAAACATGAGAGTGCAGCTATCTTTTTGGTAGAATGATTTATGTTCTTCTGGGTATATTCCCAGGAGAGAGATTGCTGAATCTTATGGAAGATCAATTTATTTTAGGAATTGCCACACCACTTTCCATAGAGGTTGTACTAACTTGCACTCCCACAAACAGTGTAGAAACAATCCCTTTTCTCCACATTCATGCCAGCATCTGTTGTTTTTTGATTTATTAATGATGGCCATTCATACTGAAGTGAGGTGGTATCTCATTGTAGTTTTGATTTGCATTTCTCTGTTGATTAGTGAGGCAAAACATTTTTTTCATTTATCTGTTGGCTACTTGTGTGTCTTCTTTTGAAGAGACCTCATCTCTACAATAAATCAAAAAATTAGCCAGGTGTGGTAGCGCGCGCCTGTAGTTCCAACTTGGAAGGCTGAGGCGGAAGGATTGCCGGAGCCAGCAGGTCGAGGCTGCGGTGGCCGGGAGCAGCCACTGCACTCCAGTCTGGGTGACAGAGTGAGACTCCAACTCAAAAAAATAAAAAAAAAATTAAAAATTAAAAATTAAAGTGTTTATTCATGTCCTTTGCCCACTTTTTAATGTTTTTTTTTTTTTTCCTTCACTTTGTTTGAGTTCCTTGCAGATCGTGGATGTTAGGCTTTTGTCAGATACATAATTTGCAAATATGTTTTCCCATTCTATGGGTTGTCTGACCACTCTCTTGATGACTTTTTTGTGTGTTGGACAATAGCTTTTCAGTTTGATGAGGTCCCACTTATCTGTCTTGGCTTTTATGGCACTCACTTGGTCAAGAACTGGATGCCTACTCTGATGTACATAACAGTGTTCTCTACATTTTCTTCTAGAATTCTATTAGTTTGAGGTTTTATGTTTAGGTCCTTTATACATTTAGAGTTGATTTTTGCATAATATATGGTGCTAGGTATGGGTCCGGTTTCATTCCTCTGCATATGGTCAGCCAGTTTTCCCATCACCATTTGCTAAATATGTTCTCCTTTCCCCAGTGGTGGTTATTGGTAGCTTTGTCGAAGATGAGTTGGTTGAGAGATCAAATTTTGCTTCCAGGCTCTCTGTCCTGTTCCATTGTTCTATGTACCTGTTCTTGTACCAGTACCAGGCTGTTTTGGTTACCATAGCCTTGTAGTAAAGTTTAAAGTCTGGAAGTGTGATTTATTCCATTTTGTTCCTTTTGCTGAAGATTGTTTTTGGTATTTGTGCTCTTTATTGTGTCCATATGATTTCTGTATTGTCATTTCTAGGTCTGAGAAAAGTGATGCTGGTAATTTGATGGGTAATGCATTGAATTTGTAGATTTCCTTGGGTAGAATGGACATCTTAACGATATTGAATCTTTCAATCCATGTGTATGAAATGTTTTTCCATTTGTTTGTGTCATCGTTGATTTCTTTGAGCAGCACTTTGTAGATTTTGTTGTAAAGATCTTTCGCTTCTCTGGTTAGATGGATGCCGAGATATTTTATTTTTTGTGGTTATTGTGAAGGGGATTGTGCTTTTTATTTGGCACTCTGTCCGCATGTTGCTAGTGTATAGAAATGCTGCTGTCTTTTTCGCATTGATTTTGTACCCTGAGAGTTTATCAAAGTTGATTATCAGTGCAAAGAGGCTTTTGACAGTCTCCCTCAGGTTTCAAGATATAGAATCAAATCATTGGTAAAGAGAGATAGCTTGACTTCCTCTTCTCCTATTTGAGTATCCCTGATTTCCTTCTCTTGCCTGATTGCTCTGGTTAAGACTGTCAACACTATGTTGAACAGGATGGGTAAGAGTGGGCATCCTTGTCTTATTTTCATTCTCAGGGGAAATGCTTCCAATTTCCACCCATTGAGCAAAATATTGGCTGTAGATTTATCATAGATAGCTTTTATTGTTTTGAGGAATGTTGCTTCTATGCCTGGGTGCTCAAGAGTTTTTATCAAGAAGGGATGCTGGGTTTATCTAATGCTTTTTCTGCATTAATGATATCTTCTCAGATCACAGTGGAATAAAAATAAATATTGGCACCAATAAGGTCCCTCCAAAACACACAAAGACATAGACTCTAAACATCATGCTGTTGAACAATTTCTGGGTCAACATGGAAATCAAGACAGAAATAAAAAGATTCCTGAAAACAAACACATACCTTATCAGAATCTCTAGGATGCCATGACAGCAGTGTTAAGAGGAAAATTCATAGCCTTGCATGCCCAAATCAAGAAAACAGAAAGATCACAAGTAGATAGCCTAACGTCACACCTGAAGGAGCTGGAAAGGCAAGATCACCTAAATCCTAAACTCAGCCAAAGAATTCAGATCATCAAGATAACATCAAAATTGCAGGACATAGAAAACAAAAATAATATAGAAAGGATCAAGAAGACCAAAAGCTGGTTTCTTGAAAGAATAAATGATTGACAGTCCCCTGACCAGATTGACTGAGAGAGAGAGAGAAAGAGAGAACCCAGATAAATACAATTAGAAACACAAAGGGCAAAATCACAACTGATCCTGAAGGAAATCAAAAGATTATCAGCAATTGCTATGAAAACCTATATACAAATAAACTAGAAAGCCTAAAGGAAATGGGGCACGGGGCACTTTCTGACATCACACAACCTCCCAAGGTAGAAACAAGAAATTGAAACTATGAACAAACCTATAACAATCCAGGAAAGTCAGGCTCGGTGGCTCAGCCTGTAATCCCGTGCTTTGGGAGGCTGAGGTGAGTGGATTGTCTGAGCCCATGAGTTCGAGACCCGCCTGGACAACTTGGCAAGACCTCATCTCTACAATAAATCAAAAAATCAGCCGAGTGTGGTAGCGCGTACCTGTAATTCTGGCTACTAGGAAGGCTGAGGCGGAAAGATCGCCGGAGACCAGCAGGTCGAGGCTGTGGTGGCTGGGAGCAGCCACTGCACTCCAGTCTGGGGGACAGAGTGAGACTCCAACTAAAAAAAAAAAAAATCCAGGAAATAGACTGTTATAAGAAATCTACCTACCAAAAAAAGCCCTGAACTCAATGGCTTCCCAACTGAATACTACACGACATACAAGGAGGAGCTGATACCAGTCTTACTGAAAGTATTTCAGGCAAATGAGAAAGGGGGAGTGCTTCCCAACTCATTTTATAAAACCAACATCATACTGATACCGAAGACCCAACAAGGAAAGAGAATTACAGGCCACTCTCCTTAATGAACATAGATGCAAAAATTCTAAAATAGATTTTAGCAAATAGGATCCAACAACACATCTCAAGGATCATCCACCATGACCAAGTAGGCTTCATTCCTGGGATGCAGGGCTAGTTTAACATTCACATGACCATAGACATAATTCAGCACATCAACAGATGTAAAAGTAAGAACCACATGATTGATTATATCGTTGGATAGGGATATCCTATTTTTGATGTGGTTGTTCAAAACTTTCATCACTGAAAAAAAAATTGGGGTGCTTTTTCTTTATTAATTTATAATTCTGTAAGTATTCTGAATACAAGACATTTCTCAGATATAAGTATTGCAAATATTTTCTCCCATTCTGTGTCCTGTCTTTTCACTCTCTTAAATAGCATCTTAATTTTAATGAAGTATGGGTTTATTTATTTATTTTTGTTTAAAGTTAGTGCTTTTTGTGACTTTTTTTTTTTTGAATTGGAGTCTCACTCTGTTGCCCAGACTGGAGTGCAGTGGCCGCTTCCAGCCACTGCAGCCTCGACCTGCTGGGCTCCAGCAATCCTTCCGCCTCAGTCTTCCAAGTAGCTGGAATTACAGGCATGTGCTACCACGCCCGGCTAATTTTTTGATTTATTGTAGAGATGAGGTCTCGCCAAGTTGCCCAGGCGGGTCTCGAACCCGTAGGCTCAGGCAATCCACTCACCTCAGCCTCCCAAAGCACGGGATTACAGGTTGAGCCACCGAGCCTGGCTTTTTTGTGACATTTTAAAGGAATGCCTGAATATATCAAGGTCGTTAAGACATTGTCCTATTTTGTCTTCAACAACTTTTATTTGTTTCATCTTTCACACTTATTCTATGATTCATTTGGAATTAAATGTTGTATATAGTTTGAAACAGGTGCAAAGGTTTGTTTGGACCCATTTGATCAAGAACTTATTAATACTCCCACCAACAGTGTAGAAGTGTTCCCTTTTCACCACACCCTCTCCAGCAGCTGTTATTTTTTGAGTTGTTGATAATTGCCATTCTGACTGGAGTTAGGTGGTATCTCAGTGTGGTTTTGATTTGCATCTCCCTGATGATTAGTGAGGTTGAGCATGTCTTCATGTGTTTGTTGGCTTCTCGAATGTCTTCTTTTGTGAAGTGTCTGTTCATATCTTTTGCCCATTTTATAATGGGGTTGTTTGTTTTCTTC
>NW_007259569.1:1030622-1068629 GCF_000164805.1 Carlito syrichta | reverse complement strand
GGTGCCTGAATGAAACGTAATTGTACACCTAACCCTTAACTGTACCCCACAAAACCATAATAAAAAATACTGATTAATTATAAAAAAAGTTTTTAATTTTAAAAATACAAAAAAAAAAGAACTTATTAATATGTCCATTCTCTCCTCCACTACTTTGTTATGGTTCTTTGTCATAAATAAAGTGACATTCTCTCTCTCTCTCTCTCTCTCTCTCTCTCTCTCTCTCTCCCCACCTCTCTCCTCCCTCCCTCTCTCTCTCTCTCTCTCTTCCTCCCTCTCTCCCTCCCTCTCTCCCTCTCTCTCTCCCTCTCTCTCTCCCTCTCTCTCTCCCTCTCTCTCTCTCCCCCCCTCTGAGTTGGTGTCTCATTCTGTTGCCTAGACTAGAGTGCAGTGGCACTATCATGCCTCACCCCAGCCTCAACCTCCTGAGATCAAGCAATCCTTCCACTTCAACCTCCAGAGTAGCTACTTTTACTTTTTTTGGTTTGTTTTGTTTTGTTTGGAGAGACAAGGTATCACTATATTGCATAGGCTGGTCTCAAACTCCTGAGCTCAAGGAATCCTGTCACCTCAGCCTCCCCAAATGCTGGGATTACAGGCATGAGCCACTGTGCCCAGACTCTTTTTGGACCCTTCTATTCCATTGTCCTATTTTTCTATATTTACAATGATAGCATATTGGTTTAATTATTGAAGCTTGGTAAGATATCTTGATTTCTTTAAGTCATCAAACTTTGCTTTTCTTCAATATTATCAGTGCTTTTCTTGCCACTTACAATTCTATTTAAAATTGAAAATCTATTTGTCAATTTCCACAAAACATAAGTCTACTGAAATTATTATTTTAAATCAGAGATCAAGTTTGAAAAAATTCCTATCTTTAAAATATAATCTTTCAATTCATAGTCAATGTATAATTCTCATTTTATTTCAGTCTCTGCTAACTTCTCACAATATTTGCAAGTTTTCTGTATAGAAATATTGCACATCTTTTGTTAATTTTGTTTCTCAATTTTTGATGATTCTTGAAACGAATGCAAATTATATTGTTTTTTATTTTATTTTCTGCTTGCTGCTAATATATAGAAATATACTTCATTTTCATATATTGATCTTATATCTAGCAAACTTGCAAAATTTACTTATTAATTGCAAGCTGCTTGTAAATATTTTTAGTTTCTAAACACACAGTTGTGTCATATGTGAATAATGAAGGATTTACTTATTTATTAATTATTATTTGATTTTAAAAATGTGGAGTACAATTCAGGATGAAGTAATTAAGTGGCCAATAAGCAGGTGAGGTTTGGATCTCCCATTGGTCCTTAATTTTCTTGGGTTCGAATCACGTATACTTATTGATGTTACGTGCCCCCCTCCCTCCCCTGGCAGTGTCCCACTACTGCCAATCCCTTTCTTGTATTATTATGATAAATGTTCAGGGTCCACTTATGAGTGAGAAAATATGGTACTCAGTTATTTGTTTCTGTGGTAGATCACTGAGTATGATATATCCTAAATCCATCCAAGTTTCTGCAAAGTTCATAATTTTTCCTTCTTTATGACTCCATAATATTCCATCATATATATGTACCACATTTTTTACCCAGTCCACTTTTGATGAGCACCACGGTTGGTTCCATGTTTTTGCTATTGTAAATAGAGCTGCAATAAACATGTGTGTGCAGGTATTTTTTTATAGAATGATTTGAGTTTCTTCTAGTATATTCCCAGCACAGCGATTGCTGAGTCATATGGAAGGTCGATTTTTAGATCTTTTTAAGTCACCACACTGTTTTCCACGGAGGTTGTACTTATTTACACTCCCACCAACAGTGTAGAAGCATTCTCTTTTCTTTGCATCCTCTCCAACATCTGTTGATTTTTGAGTTACTAATGATGGCCATCCTGACTGGAGATAGGTGATATCTTCCTTTCAAATCTTTATGAGGTTTATTTCCCTTTCTTACCTTATTTTATTAGTTGGAATGTCCAGTACAATGTGGATCAGAAATGGTAATATAGAAAACAAGGTCTCATTTCTCATCTCAGAAGGAAAACTTCAATATCTCACCATTAATACGCCATGTTTGTGCGTTCTAAAAACTCACTTTATCAAATTAAGAAATTTTCCTTCTATTCCTTGTTTTCTAAGTTTTTCATGCAAATAGGTGTTGAGTATAATCAAAGGCTTTTTCTGCTTCTACTGTGATAATTATATATTCTTCTTTTTTTCTGTTAATGTGATGAATTATATTATTGCTTTATAAAAGTTAAATTATTATTTTATTCTTAGAATAAATTCAACTCGGTCATGATGTATTATCCTTATAAATCCCTGAATTCATTTTGTTAATATTTTGCATAGGATTTTTGCATCTATATTCACAAGCGATATCGATCTAGGTTTTCCTTTCTTATAAGGACTTTCACAGATTTTAGTATCAAGGTAATAATAGGCTGAGTTCGGTGGCTCATGCCTGTAATCCCAATGCTTTGGGAGGCCAAGGCAGGAGGATTGCTTGATCCCAGGAGTTGGAGACCACTTGGGCAACATAGCAAAGTCCTGTCTCTACAAAATAATTTTTAAGATTAGCTGGACTCGGTACTACATGCCTGTAGGCCACTGTAGTTCTGTCTTAATCAGTTCAGGCTGCTACTACAAATGATCACAGACTTGGTGGCTTAAACAACAGAAATTTATTTCTCAAAGTTCTGGAGGCTGGGAGGTACAAAATTAAGATGCCAGCATGGTCAGATTCTAGTGAGGCCCTCTACCTAGTTTATAGACAGCCTTCTTATATTCTCACATGATGGAGAGACAGAGACAGCATCTCTCTCTTGTCTCTTCTAATAAATCCACTAATCTTACTCATGAGGGCTCCACCCTAATGACATAGTTAACTGCCACAAACCCCACCTCCTAATGCTATCACATTGGAGGTTAGGATTTGATCATATAAATTTTGCGGAGATATAAATATTCAGTCAATAACAAGCTCCTCTTTTTGGTCTTCCTAGTTTAGCAAAAGTGCTGCAGTCTCTAATTGCTTTTTGTTTGTGAATTGGTCAATTATTTAAAGAACTAAAATCAGCAGCAAATATAAGACACTTCAATGTGTTTCACTCCACTATAATTTGTCCTGTCATGTCCTAGGTTGGTCTTAACATCCTCAGCTTTGTAAAATATTTGTCTAGCATTTATAGTTATTGTCAATAGTAGAGCTAGTTTGATATCAGCTGCTCCAGTGTAGCTGAAAGTAAAAGTCTAATGCATCATTTTCAAGTTATAATTTTTATATTTTAATATATATATCTGTCTTAGAGGAACCTCTGGTATCATAGAGATGAAAAGAACTGTCTTCTAACCTTAACATGATGTTGAGAGTTTGGGTCAGTTCCAAAGTATGAAAGAAGAAAGAGCATGATAGATCCATAAGCAAAAATCCAGTCACATTCCAACAGAAACTCAGTATCCTTGAAACAGGTGCCTTATCTGTTTCAGTTCAGTGAAAAACGGTCTTCTTCTCCTTGTTCATCTGCCTTCACTGCAGTCCAACAGCTTGGAGATGAGACAAAATGGCTTTCACTCAATAACCTATTATCACTGCATTTAAAAACTTCTGGCAATCTGGCTGGTAATTTTAATTGACATTTCCTTACTACAGAAGTTGGAATACTTTTATGTTTATTGGCCATTTAGACTTTCTATGTATATACACTATTCAAACTCATTTATTTCTTACTACACCTCTGACTTGTATTATATACCATGCCTTACATTATGAAACATCCTTTTACTGACCATTGCTCATTAGGAACTGCTATCTGAGTCCTATAAATCGAGTTGACATTCAAGCAGGCCAGGTTCCAGAACTTCTAGAACATTATGGCTTAAATATTATAACAACTTTTTGAGGTAGACAATCCACTCCACTTTTAAAAGGAGGAAGCAGGCTTAGAGAGTTGAAGTAAATTTGTCAAGGTACAAACAACTAGCAATGGAATAATAAAAATTCATATCTGTATTAGTAGAACTAAAATTTAGCTTTCCACTGAAAAATTTCAATCACCTACTGATGTAGCCATAGTTACATTGTAGTACAGTGTATTACTTATGTGTTGTGGTGATGCTGGTGCAAAAAAAAACTATTGTCCTACCAGTAGTATGAAAGTCCAGCACATACATTTATGTACAGTGCATAATACTTGATGACACTAATAATAAATGACTATGTTACTGGTTTTTGTAAAAAACAAATTAGCTTTCCAGTTCTAGTAATGAAACTAAAAGCAAATTATTGATAGCGCACACACATGTGCTGTTACCAATGCCTGTCTTCTGTGATCCAGTAAAGAAGAAAGTGGAGGATCCTCAACCATAGAAAAATTATGCATTACAGTTTCTTATCATTCTCCAGAGTATAGTGTACACTGATAAAGGAGAAGGATGGATAAAATTATTTCAAGAGTTTAAGGGGTACCCCAAAAGAAACTAGGTTGTCCAAAAAATTAAGTCTAGTCAGAGAAGGAATAGCACATTTTAAAAATATGTGTCACAGGTTATAATAACACCAGTACAAACTAGTGATATAAGTTGTTTCCAGGCTGTTTAAGAAATAAAACCATTGAACCGTACGTCCTATGAAGCCAGATAAGTCGTGATTTTTATGAAAATTAGCAAATATTTGAGATCCAGACTATCCAAATCACATGAATGACCACCAGAAATTATCATCTTAGAAATCTAGAATTTAGGTAACTTAATTACATCAAAAGTGGCCAGACATTCAGAGACTGTGTTGCTTAGGCATAATCATTCATCTTATAAATCATGTAGCTAAAAGTCAACTATGCAATTTCATTTCAAAATTAATATTGGTGCCTCAGTTCAGAATGCTGCATAACAATCAAATTGCATCAGTAAGCATTATATCTGTGTCCCACATGTTTAATATATTTCATGAAACAATCTGGTGACTAAAGGGGAAAAAGTCTCATTACAATACCACATTTGTCTGATGGGGTCCCTACTGTAAAGGCAAAGGCTTATTTCCAAATCACAGTAATTTTCACACTAGTATCCTTTTACAAACTGGAAAAAAAGGAGTTAAATAAGATAGAAAGATTATTTTGCACCTACACTAAAAAGCCTGGCTGCAGGCAAGTGAGAACTGGTATGCTGATATCATGAGGGCAGCAAGTTATCCCATTGTGTGATTACACCACAATTTATTTGTTCATTCTTCTATTATGGATATTTAGGCTTTTCCGAGTTAAAAGCTGTTATGAACAATGCTACTATGACTTCTTTTACATATCTATTAGTGCAGCTATTCAACTTTCTCTAGGTCAGTAGTTCTCGCCTTGAAGGGCTTAGGTCCAGGGATGCTAAACATCCTATAATGTCTGGTACTTTCCAGTACAAAAAAAATCATTTCCCCATGAAATGTTAATATCACTCTCCTCTTTGACAAACGCTACTCTTGGGGATATACACAAGAGAACAATTTATGGATTATAAGTTATGCATGTGTTGAACTTCACAGCTAGTTGAAACCATTTAAACTCCCACTAGCAGTTTATTGGTTCATATCCTTTTTATGGCCAATCTACCAAATACATGTTTCTCTCTTTAATTGCATTTGCCTTCCTAAATTTCCTGGAAAAGGATCTCTGGATGCTGCTGCTGAAGTTATTTCTTGCTACAGATGAAGTAGAGCATTTTTTTCCTTAAGTCCCATAATCAGCAAAATAAGAGAAGCTCAAGAGAAGCTGTCAAAGATGATAATGATGCTCGCAATGAAGAGGTTCAAGACCCTAATAAAGATGGCAAAGAACCAGATCAGAAAATTAAGAAGAGAAGGAAAAGCAGGAGGAGGATAACCAAACAGGATCCCACCCAGGAGAATTCAATTCATAGTAATCAGGTTATATGTGTCCTTAAGACTAATCTGTACTAAAAATAGTCTAAATATTCCTATTATTTTAATTACAATATTTTTTACCCTGTTAGAGTTATGGCATTTTCAAGTTTAAAAATTAAATTGAAAATGATTTTTAAAGAAACATAACAATATCCTGCATCTGTAGTATACAGAAAATAATGGGATGCTGACAAGATGATGACTGGACAGGTTGGACTGTGAGAGTCTCTGCAAAAGCAAGTGTCCATAAAGATTCTCTGCATGAGTAGGCATGTGCTGGTGGGAGAGTGAAAGTCTGTCTGAGGGGAAACTCAGGTTCATGCACCCAGGCCCCACCTTGAAGGTGACTGCAAGCTCCCACTGCCCTGAGATTGGAGCCACAGGCACGCAAGATCATCTGCTGTTCACGGGACTCTCCTGAGGAGAGCCTGCCAAATACAGCTGATTCTTATCACCTGGTGCCTGGCCCGCACCATCACCTATTATAGCAAATCAGCCAGAGCCCTGGATCCAATCAGTGGAGAGAGAAGATTGGGGAGAGCCAGAGAGAATTTCCATGCCCAGTAAAGAAACACTGACCACAGCCATTTTCTCTATCCCAAGACCAGGCAGAGATGTGCATTGTCCTGCCCAGCTCCGTGTCCAGCTTCGCCCAGCCTCCTACTTGGGACCTAAGGTAATCTCGTCAAACTGGGAGAGACAGAAGCCCCTCCCCCATGCCGAGTCAACCCAGAAAGGTCAGCTTTGAGTGGCAGACTTGACAGGCAGCAAACCAGGTGAGACAAGATCTGATCCACCCTTCTTCCACAGTAGGACTTGGCCCCTGACCAAAGCTGTGAGCAACTCTGTCAGCCTACACTGAGAGCAACCCTGTCAGCCTGCAATGAGAGCTAGAGATCAGAGCTGAAAGGACATTGGACTTATAGGAACGACCTCAGAGCAAGTTTGGTTTCTTGTTATTATTATTATTATTTGTCTGTTCATTTACTCATTTTTGTTTTAGTTTTTTTCCTCTCTTTCTTCCTGTTTTTGATAACGTTTTTGCACTCACTTTGTTTCTGTTATTTTACTGATTTTTTTCTTTAGACTTCCTGTTTGTGTATGGAAAGAGTACATCAATAGGGAAGTTTTTGTTGGTTTGTGTATTTGTATGATTGTCTGCATGTTTTAGGTTTTTTTACTCTTTTCTGTCTTTGTATCTATTTTCATTTGTTAGTTGGTACATCTGTCAGTTTTCCCTCTTACTCTTCTCTCTCTCTACCTTTTTCTTGCCCCACCTCCTTTCTTTTTCCATTCTTTTCCCTTTTTTACCTCATTTGCATTCAGGGAGCAAACCTATACCCCAACTGCATGGACAGAAGTGGGTTCCAGGGTGACTGTATGATGGTTGGTGGATACTGGGACTTGCAGACATATTTTGAATCACAGCTCCCCCCTCAATTAAATCTCATAACCGCAAAAAGTACAGTCCCCAACCCACAGTCCAGTTTCAGAAATTGAACAAAGCCAGAGGATCCACATAAGGAAGAATAGGAGATTGAGTAAACAGAAGTAAAAGCAACCCCACCACCCCTAAACAACAGAATTAAAGAAGAGGAAAAATATTTGGGGAGGGGGAAAATCTACACAAATGAAGAAAAATCAAAAGAAGAATATGGTTCTCACACAGATACCTGGGAGGTCAGACACTGAGAAAACAGTCTTCGGAACAAACAATGAAGAGCCCCCAGAATGACTGGTCTCAAACTACAAACTCAGATATCAAGGCATTAATGGAGAGATTAAAAAGAATTGAGGCAATACAAGAGGAAACTAGGAAGGAGTTGATAATTGAGATAACAGTAGTAAATAATCCTGTGAATGAAATAACAAACTGATAAGCATGGAAAGCAGAATTAGCCAAGCAGAAGAAAGAATCTCAGAGCTTGAGGACCAAAATATAGAACTAATCCAAACTGTCAAAAACATAGAAAAGAAGCTTAAAAAGGCAGAACAAAAAGTTCAAGAGATGAGCGATTACTTCAAGAGACCAAACCTAAGAGTAATTGGACTTCCTGAGGCAGAAAGAGAGACAGAGCCCACCCTGAACAAACATTCTATGAAATTGTCCAAGAAAACTTCCCTCATCTCATCAGTGAAATGAACATTCAAACACAAGAGATTCAGAGAAACCCTGCAAGATGAAAAACAAGTAGACCAACTCCTAGACACATAGTAAATTGCCTACACAAAGTAGGTATAGAAGAAAATATCCTAAAGGCAGCAAGAAAAAAGGTCAGACTACCTACTGGGGAAGACCAATTAGAATGGCAGCAGACTTACCCACAGAAACACTTCAGGCTCAGAGAGCTTGGAACTCAATCTTCAAAGTTCTCAAATATGAACAATTTGAACCAAGAATAACCTACCCAGCTAAGCTAATCTTCATCAGTGAGGGGAATTAAAATCTTTCCCAGACATTCAATCCCTAAGAACTTATGCTGCCGCTAGAGCAGCTCTACAAGAAACATTTAAGAAAGTATTGAACACAGAAGAAAGGGAAAAAAGAACACAGCATTCTTCACAAGAGTGCAGGAAAAAGATTGAAAACACACATGAATCAATCTAAAAATCAAAATAAAAACAACAAATAAACAGGAATAACAACAGTATCAGAACCTCATGACAGGGATAAATTCTCACATTTCAATGATTAGCCTGAATGTGAATGGACTAATGCACCAGTGAAAAGACATAGAATGAAAAAATGGATAAAATATCATGAGGCAACAATATATTGGCTCCAAGAGGCTCATCTCACCAGAAAGGACACTCACAGACTCAAAGTAAGAGGATGGGAAGCAAAATTTCAGGCTAATGCAGCACAAAAGAAAGCAGGAGTTGCAATCTTAATATTAGACAAAATACCCTTTAAGCTATCAAAAATTTAAAAAGATACAGAAGGTCACTACATAATGAAAAAAGATTCAATTCATCAACAAGAAATGCCCATCTTAAACATATATGCACCCAACATAGGAGCACCAACTTTCATAAAACAGCTTCTAAGCAAACTTTAAAAAGATATTGACTATAACACTATCATAGCTGGGGACTTTAATACTCCACTCACAACCCTAGACAGACCATCAGGACAAAAAATCAGCAAGGAGATCTGGAACCTCAATGTGACTCTTGACCAAATGAACTAAATTGATACCTACAGAACACTTCACCCAATGACCACAGAATATACATTCTACTCATCACCACATGGAACATACTCTATGATCAACCACATCCTTGGCATTAAATCAAGCATAAACAAATTTCATAAAATTTAAATTTTTTCTATGCACCTTCTCAGACCACAGTGGAATAAAAATAATTATCAACACCAACAAAGTTCTCCCAATACCCACAAAGACATGGACACTAAATACATGATGCTAAGCAACTCCTGGGTCAACCTAGAAATCAAAACAGAGATTAAAGGATACCTGGAAACAAATGAAAATCAGGACACATCTTACCAAAACCTCTAGGATGCCATGGAAGCAGTAGAAGGGGGGAATTTGTATCACTAATAACACACATGAAGGAAATGGAAAGATAGCAAGTTAACAGCCTAACAAGTCACCTAAGGAAGTTGGAAAAGCAAGACCATCAAAACCCTAACTTCAGCAGAAGAATCCAGATCACCAAAATAAAAGCCCAAATCCAGGACATAGAAGACAAAAAGATAATACAAAAAATCAACAAAAAGAAAAAGTTGGTTCTTTGAAAGGATAAGCAAGACTGATGGTCCCCTAGTGAGAATGACCAAGAAAAGAGAGAAAAAGCCCAAATAAACACAAACAGAAACACAAAAGATGAAGTCACCTCTGACCCTGAAGTAATACAAAAGATTATCAGAGACTACTATGTACACTTATATGGAAACAAACTGAAAACCTAAGGGAAATGGACTATCTGATATCACACAACCTCCCCAGGTTGAAAGAAGAAGAAATCAAGACCCTAAATAGACCAATAACAATCCAGGAAATTCACTATGTCATAAGAAAACTACCTGTAAAATAAAAGCCCTGGACCAGTTGACTTTCCAGCAGAATTCTACAAAACATACAAGGAGAAAATGATACCAATCCTATTGAAAGTATTCCAGGTGACTGAGAAAGATGGAACTCTCCCCAAATCATTTTATGAAGTTAACATCCCAGTGATATCTAAGCCAGGTAAAGATCCAACAAAAAAAGAGAACTACAGGCCAATATCCTTTATGAACACAGATGCTAAAATTCCCAACAAGATCCTAGCAAACCATATTCAAGAATACATCTCAAAAATCATCCACCACGACCAAGTAGGCTTCATCCCTGGGATGCAAGGCTGATTCAACATACATAAAACCATAATCATAATTAAATACATCAATAGACGTAAAAACAAAAACCACATGATTATATCATTAGATGAGGAAAAGGTTTTTGATAAAATCCAGCACCCCTTGGCCAGGCTTGGTGGCTCAGCCTGTAATCCCAGCATTTTGGGAGGCCGAAGCAGGTGTACTGCCTGAGCCAGCAGGTTCGAGACCCACCCCGGGCAACTTGGTGAGACCTCATCTCTACAATAAAACAAACAAACAAACAAACAAAAACCTAGCCATCTATGGTAGCACATACTTGTAGTTCCGGCTTCTTGGAAGGCTGAGGCGGAAGGATCACTGGAGCCCAGCAGGTCAAGACTGCAGTGGCCGGGAGTGTGCCACTGCATTCCAGTCTGGATGAGAGTGAGACTCTGACTCAAAAAAAAAAATCCATCACCCCTTCTTGAAAAAAACCCTTGGACATCTAGGCATAGATGGAACATACATCAAAATAGTAAGAGCCATCTACGAGAAACCCAGAGCCAGCATACTGCTAACCAGACAGGAATTGGAAACTTTTTTCCTGAAAACTGAAACAAGGCAAGGATGCCCACTCTCACCCCTCCTGTTTAACATAGTTTTGGAAATTCTATTTAGAGCAGTCAGAGAAGAGAAGGCAATCAGGTGTATCCAAATAGGAAAAGAGGAAATCAAGTTATCCTTCTTTGCAAACGACATGATTCTATAACTGGAAAACCCACGAGAATCTGTCAAAAACTTTCTTGCGCTGATAAAGGACTTTAGCAAAGTCTCAGGTTATAAAATAAATGTGCAAAAGACAATCGCATTTGTATACACCAATAATAAACAAACAGAAACTCAAATGAAAAGCACAATTCCATTCACAATAGCCACAGAATAATGAAATACCTTAGCATCTTCATAACCGGGGACTTGAAACACCTTTACAATGAAAACTACAAAACACTGCTCAAAGAAATCAAAGATGACACAAGTGGAAAAATATCCCATGCTCATGAATTGAAAGAATCAACATTGTTAAGATGTCCATTCTACCTAAGGCAATCTACAGATTTAATGCAATACCCATCAAATTACCAGCAACACTCTTCTCAGACCTAGAAACAACAATACAGAAATTCATATGCAAACATAAACGACCAAGAATAGCCAAAACAATCCTCAGCAGGAGGTATCACACTCCTAGACTTTAAACTTTATTATAAAGCTACGATAATCAAAACAACCTGGTATTGGTACAAGAACAGGCATATAGAACAATGGAATAGAATTGAGATTCCAGAAGCAAAGTCTCAATTTCTCAACCAATTCATCTTCAACAAAGCCTCCACCACCAACCACTGGGGAGATGAGAACCCATTCACTAAATGATGCTGGGAAAACTGGTTGACCACATGCAGAGGATTGAAATAGGACCCCTACCTATCCCCATACACTAAAATCAACTCTAAATTAGATCAGAGACCTAAACGTAAAACCTCAAACTATAAGAATCTTAGAAAATGCAGGAGACACTCTATGGAAATTGAAACTGGCAACCAACTCGTGATCAAAACCCCTAGTGCCCATGCCATAAGAGATAAAATAGACAAATGGGACCTCATCAAACTGAAAAGCTTCTGCAAAGTCAAAGAAACCATCAAGAGAGCAAGGAGACAGCCCAAAGACTGGGAAAAAATATTTGCCAACTGTATATCTGACAAAGGCCTAACATCTAGGATCTACAAGGAACTTAAATGTGCTGAAAAGAAAAAAAACAAATATCCCCATTATAAAATGGGCAAAAGATATGAATAGACAGCTCTCAAAAGAAGACATACAAAAAGCCAACAGATACATGAAAAAATGTTCAGCCTCACTAGTCATCAAAGAAAGGCAAATTAAAACACTGAGATACCACCTAACTCCGCTCAGAATGACCATCATCAATAACTCAAAATTAACAGATGCTGGAGAGGATATGGCGAAAAGGGAACATTTCTACACTGTTGGTGGGAGTGTAAACTAGTATAGCCTCTGTGGAAAACAGTGAGGCAATTCCTAAAAGTTCTAAAAATCGACCGCCCATATGACCCCTCAATCTCCTTACTGGGAATACACCCGGAAGAACTCAAATCACTGTATAAAAAAGATACCTGCACACGCATGTTTATCACAGCATTGCCCACAATAGCAAAAGCATGGAACCAACCATGCTGCCCATCAAAAGAGGACTTGATAAGAAAAATGTGGTAAATATACACAATGGAATATTACATAGCCATAAAGAAGAACAAACTCATGAACTTCACAGCAACCTGGATGTACTTAGAGTCTTTAATACTGAGTGATCTTTCACAGAAACAAAGAACCGATTATCACATGTTCTCACTCATAAGTGGACCTTGAACAACTATTGAAATACTATAAGAAAAGGATTTAAAGTAGCAGGAAACTGCTGGGGGTCAGGGGGTGGTGAGGTGGGATTGGCAGTAGTGGGAATCTGCTTGGGGAAAGGGGGTCACACCTGATCAACAAGGGTACCTGCACAATGAATATTTGTATACTAACCCTGAATTGTACCCCACAATTTTAAAATAAAAAAATTTAAAAGTTAAAAAGAAAAGAATGTAGACTCCTTACAATTTAGCTCAGTTCTTTCTTTTAATACTTCCAAATGAAGACTTCTTCCATTAGAATAACATTCTTGACCTCTTACTCCCACTTTCCTACAGGAGGAAAAATGAAACTGATTATTTTGAAGAAAGGATCTCAGCATGCACAAGTTAGCTTTATCCTCTGGTCTCTGTGAACTCTGCCTACTGTAGAGAGTACGCTTTGCTCTGTTCTCTCAATCACGTGCTGAAACTAGTGAGGCAAGCTCTACTTTTGTAAAGTAAAACTTAAGTTAGGAGGTAAATTGGGTTCAAATCATGTACACCAACTATACCTTTTGCTGATTATGTCTACTGAGATAATTTAATTTATAATTTTTAAAAGCTCATGAGAAAGAAATCTCCAGGTTCTGATGGTTTCACTGGGGAATTCTACCAGGTGTTGTTGGGTTTTTTAATTAACTACAATTATACACAATCTCTTCCAGAAAATGAAAGAATGAAGACTTCCTAACTCATTTCATGAAGCCACTTCCTAACTCATTTCTTTCAGAAATGTGAACATAAAATTCTAATAAATATTAGCAAACCAAATTCAGCAATGTATAAAAAGAATTATACACCATGACCATTTTAAGCATGTAAGATTTTTCAACATTCAAAAATTACCCAATGTAATCTACCATATTAATAATATTAAAAATAAAAAGTATATGACCATATCAATTCATGATTTTTTTAAAAATCACATCAAATTAAGAATACAAGGGAACTATCTCAATTTGATAATAGACATCTACAAAAATCCTGCAATTAACATCACACTTAATGGACTGGGAACAATGCAAAGATGTCCACTCTCATTATTGCAATGCAACATTATAATAGAGAGACTAACCATCACAATAAGACAAGGAATGAAAAGGTATAAACTCAGAAAAAGTTAAATAAAATCTGCCCAATTTGCAGATGACATGGTGGTCTAATAAAATATACCAATGAATCTACTAAAAAATTTTAAAACTAATACACGAGTTCAGCAAGGTTGTAAGATGAAATTCATTCTTTGATTTTTTATTTTAAAGATGTGGGTTACAATTCAGGGTTAGGTATACAAATGTTCATTATGTAGAGATGTGAATTCCCCTGTAAATACTGATTTCATGGCATCCTAGAGGTTTTGGTAAGATTTGTCTTCATTTTCATTTGTTTCCAGGTACCTTTTAATCTCTAGTTTGATTTCCATGTAGACTCAGGAGTTGCTTAGCATCATACTGTTTAGTGTCCATGTCTTTGTGGGTTAAGGGGGAACTTTGTTGGTGTTGATACTTATTTTTAATACACTGTGGTCTGAGAAGGTGCATGGCAGGATTTCAATCTTGTGAAATTTGTTTATACTTGATTTACGGCCGAGGATGTGGTCGATCTTAGAGAATATTCCATGCAGTGTTAAGTAGAATGTATATTCCGTGACTGTTGGGTGGAGTGTTCTGTAGGTATCAATTAAGTCCATTTGTTCATGCATCACATTGAGTTTTTGGATCTCATTGATTAAGTTCCCAGCTATGATAGTGTTAGAGTCAATAACTTTTTTATTGTTACCTAGAAGCTGCTTTATGAACGTTGCTGCTCCTATTTTGGGTGCAAATATTTTAGAATGGATATTTCTTATTAATGGATTGAATCTTTTATCATTATGTAGTGAACTTCTGTATCTTTTTACATTTTTGATACCTTAATATTAAGATTGCAACTGCTGCTTTCTTTTGTGTTCCATTCACCTGAAATTTTGTTTCCCATCCTCTTATTTTGAATCTGTGAGTGTGCTTTCTGGTAAGATGAGTCTCTTGGAGACTCATTGCCTAATGATATTTTATCCATTTTGCCATTCTATGTCTTTTCAGTGGTGCATTTAGTTCATTCACATTCAGGCTAATTATTGAAATGTGAGAGTTTATCCCTGCTAGGAGGTTCTTATAGAGTTTGTTGTTGTTGTTGCTGTATATTTTTTTCCTTTCTTTTGATTTTTGGGTTGATTCATGTGTGTTTTTCTTGCATTCTTGTGGAGGGTTTGCTGTTCTTTTTTCCCTTTCTTCTGTGTTTAATACTTTCTTAAGTGTTCTTGCAGAGCTGGTCTTGAGGCAGAATAAGCTCTTAGGGATTGAATGCCTGAGAAAGATTTTAATTCTCCATCACTGATGATGCTTAGCTTATCTGGGAGGGTAATTCTTGGTTGAAATTGTTTATCTTTGAGAACTTTGAAGATTGAGCTCCAGGCTCTCCTAGCCTGAAATGTTTCTGTAGATAAGTCTGCTGCCATTTTTTCTCTTGCTGCCTTTAGGATATTTTCTTCTATATCTATTTTGTGTAGGTGATTTACTATGTTTCTAGGAGTTGGTCTACTCATTTGTTATCTTGCAGGGTTCTCTTAATCTCTTGTGTTTGAATGGTCATGTCACTGATGAGATGAGGGAAGTTTTCTTGGATAATTTCACAGAATGCTTGTTGCAGGGTGGTCTCTGCCTCTCTTTCTGCCTCAGGAAGTCCAATTAATTTTAGGTTCAGTCTCTTAAAATCATCACTTATCTCTTGAAGGTTTTGCTCTGTCTTTTTAAGCTTCTTTTCTATGTTTCTGACAGTTTGGGTTAGTTTCATATTTTGGTTCTCAAGTTCTGAGATTCTTTCTTCTGCTTGGCTAATTCTGCTTTCCATGCTTATCAGTTTGTTATTTATTTCATTCATTCCATTCTTTATTGCTGGTATCTCAGTTATCAACTCCTTCATTCTTTCCTCTTGTCTGTCCTTGATTCTGTTTATTCTCTCTATTCATGTTTTGATATCTGGATTTTGAGACCAGTCATTCTGGGGGCTTTTTGTAGTTTGCATTCCAAAGTCTGTATTCTCATTGGTTGACCTTCCAGGGGTCTGTGTGAGACCCATATAACGTCTTTTTGTTTTTCTTCTTTTGGGTAGATTTTCCTCCCTCATTTTTCTTTTTCCTTTTTTTTAATTCTGTTTTTTAGTGATGGGGAAAGGGGTAGCTTTTACTTCTCAATCTCTTATTCTTCCTTATGTAGATACTCTGGCTATGTTCAATTCTGAAGCTGAATTGTGGGTGGCAGGCTGTACTTTTTGCAGTTTCGAGATTTAATTGAGGGGGGGAGCTGTGTTTCAGAAACTCTCTGCAGATCCCCATATCTGCTGATAGGTGTGTGGGCTCCATGGACCCTACTTCCCACTGTCTTACAATCTGTCCATGCAGTGGGGATATAGGTTTGCCCCCTGAAAGCAAAATGAGGTAAGAAAAAGGAACAGAATGGAAAAAGGAAGGAGGGGGATGAGAAGAAGATGGACAGAGAGAATAATAAGAGGGAAAACAGACAGGTGTACCAATTAACAAGTGAAAAGAGACACAAACAAAGACAGAAAAGATAAAAAACTAAAACATATACACAATCATACAAATACAGAAACCGACAACCCCCCCCCACACACACTGGTGTACTCTCCCTCAAAAATACCAGTACGCAAACAAATTCCAGAAAAAAAAGCAATACAACAACAGAAATAAAGCAAGTATGAAAACATAATCAAAAACAGAAACAGAGAGAGAGAGAAACTAAAATAAAAAAACAAACAAAACTCGCTCTGAGGTCATTCTTGTAAGTACAACTTCCTTTCACTTCTGCTCTCAAGACCCTCCCCTCTGCTCTCAGTGCAGACTGATAGGGCTGCTCTCAGTGTGGGTCAGGTGCCCCAGGCCTACTGTGGGAGAAGGGAAGATCAGATCTGGACTCACCCAGCTTGCTGCCTGTCAAGTCTCCCACTCAGATATGACGTGTCTGTGTCTGATTCAGCGTAGGATTGGGGTTTCTGTCTCTTTGAGTTTGATGAGATTACCTCTAGGTCCTAAGTTGGAGGCTGGGTGAAACTGGGCGGGGCAATGCAAGTCTCTGTCTGGGTCTGGGACAGAGAAAATGGCTCCAGTTGGCGTTTCCTCACCTGTGGTGGGGCTCCTCTCCGGTTCTCCCTATCTTCTCTCTCCCTGGATCCAGGGCTCCAGTCACTTTGCTGTGACAGGTGATGATGTGGGCTGGGCACCCAATGATGAGAATCAGCTGTATTCCACAGACTTTTCTCAGGAGAGTCCTGAGAGCAGCAGTCAATCATGCGTAACAGCGGGTTTAATCTCGGTGGCAGGGGTTGCAGTCACTTCCAGAGGAGAACCGCAGGTGCATAACCCCAAGTCTCCCCTCAGATGGACTTTCACTTACCCACCATCTCACATCCACTCACATAGGGAGTCTTTATGGATACCGAAAGATGCAATTTCAATACGCAAAAATCAACTGCATTTCGACATATTTTCAATGAACATATGGACACTGAAATTTAAAGCACAATATCATTTATAATTGCTCAAAAACTGATTTGGATGCAAATATCACAATACATGCACAGAACTTACTCTCTGAAAACTATGAAACACTGATAAAATAAATCAAAGAAGACCTAAGTAAATGGAGCTAATGCACTGGAAGATTCAACATAGTAAAAATGTCAGTCTCCCCAAATTTACATACAGGTTTAAAACAATTACTATCAAAATCCCAGCAAGATTTTTGTAAATATGGGCAAGATAGGTTCATAGCTTCCATGGAAAGGTAAAGAAATTAGAAAAGTTACAATAAATTTGAAAAATAATAGAAAGAATGTAGTCTCTGATTTTAAGACTTACACAGCTACAGTAATAAAAACTATGTGGTTTTGATGAAGGGATATATACATAGATCAATAGAACAAAATTTAGAATCTGAAAATATCCTCACACAAGAACTGGCCACTAATTTTTGACAAATGTGCAAAAGGAATTCAATGGAGGAAGTTTAATTTTCAACAAACCATGCTGGAACAATTGAATATCCATAGTAAGAAAATGAAACTTGACTAAAGTCTTCCCTCATATACAAAAAAATAACTCAAAATGGAGCATGAACTTAAGTGTAAAATGTAAAAGGATACAACATTTAGGAAAAAAGCATAAAGATCATTTTTGATATCTGGTGCAAGGCAATGAGTTTTCAAACTTGATATTAAAAGGATATATTAATTAATTAGACTTCATCAAACTTTAAAACTTTTGCTCCGTGAAGACACTATTATGAAGATTAAAAGACAAGCTACAGACTAGGAGAATATATTTACAAACCAAATATCTGACAAAAAAACTAGTATGTAGAATATATAAAGAACTCTCAAAATCTAACAGTAAAAAAATCAAACAATGAAAAAATACAATTAGAAATGGACAAAAAGCATGAAGAGATATTTCACTGAAGAGAATATACAGATGGCAAATAGGCATAAGAAAAAAATGTAAAACACCGGTACCTATTAGGGGAATGCAAATTAAGATCACAATGAGATATCATTATACTTAATAAAATGACTAAAATAAAAATATAATGACAATATCAAATGTTTGTGAGTACATGGAGAAATTGAATCACTCATACATTGCTGGCAGGAATGCAAATTGGTACGGCCACTATGGAAAAATAGTTTGTCAGTTTTCATTTTTTCCTGGATGTTCGTCTGCTGTTGCAAGCAACAGAAATGAATCCTGACCTAAGTCTCACACTTTATACAAAAATTAACTCTAAATACATGCTTTTATGTCAATGCATATTGTCACATAGAACCTAAAAAATGAAGGAGGCAGATTTCAACTCACCATAGCTGACAAATCCCCCAGTGAGGGACTCTGGAAAACTGTTCACACAACTTTATCTTTAGCAGTTTGCACTGAGGAATGTAATAATAGAATAAAGACAGATCTATGAGTTAGGCATATATATTTTCCCTCCATGAGTGGAATGTGAGATGTGTGAAAGGGGAGCAAAAATATAAAATTCCTGAACATTCTGAAGAGAATTGTTGAAAGTTTATATTGTACTGTAATGTATGCACATTAAATAAATCTGTATTCATTTATTCATCCGTTTACTCATTCTTTTAACAAATATTTGAGTATATATTACTTGCCAAGCACTATTCTAGGCACTGAAGATAGAGCAGTGAACAAAAGTTCTTGCACTCATGGTACTTATATTCTAAGGAGGAAAACAGACAATGAACAAATATGCAAATATGTAATATCATAAGTGACAGGGTCATGGGAAAAAATGTAATTTAGGAGAGAGAACAATATAGGAAACAGAGATGCTATTTTACACAGGGGAATAAAGGTGAGCCTTCCTGACTTTTGAGCAAAGAGATGAAGGATGTGAGGGAATAAGCCATGCATGTATCTGAGGAAAGTTATTTGTAGAAATATTTTATGAGTCAGTATTTGTTCTCTGTTGAGATGTTGTATACCACATACAATCACAGAAGTGTGCCAAAACTGACACTTGATAAGGAATTGTTCCAACCCTTCCTCCTGTAGGTAATCTGACCTCTTAAGAAGTCATTTGTTATGTTGCTCTAAAGTACTTACTTCCAAACAGTTGTATTGTCTGCATAAACCAGCATCTCCAAATAGCCAATGTTCCCACTGTCTGGAATTAGATTCCCTAGAAAGAGACTCTGAGATGGAAATTCTTGGGCAAATAATTTATGGTGAAAGAACTCTCAGGGGAAAAGCATGCAAAGAAATAAAGAAGCATTCCGCACCTTGGGAGGCTGAGGTGTGTGAATTGCCTGAGCCCGCGGGTTCGAGACCCGCCTGGGCAACTTGGTGAGACCTCATCTCTACCATAAATCAAAAAATTAGCCGGGTGTGGTAGCGCGTGCCTGTAGTTCCAGCTACTTGGAAGACTGAGGCGGAAGGATCGCCGGAGCCCAGCAGGTCGAGGCTGCGGTGGCCGGGAGTGGCCACTGCACTCCAGTCTTGGCGACGGAGTGAGACTCCAACTCAAAAAAAAAAAAAAGAAAAGAAATAAAGAAGCAAATAGAGATGAAGTCAAGCAGAGATGAGGTTTCTACATAAATCTAACTTTGGCTGATCCCCAGGGATGCGCTGGTCTATGAATGACACCACAGAATTTTCCCACACTGACACAAAGGGCCTAGGCATTTGTGTCTCTTCCTGGTTTAATTGGCTTTAGGCTGTTGGGTACAGGAAGGAAACATAGAGCAAGATGTAACTCCTCAAGTACTTCTGAGCAAAGCCTGGTAAAGGGGATACGCAGAAGTCATTAGCAGTATTTACTGCTCCTAACAATACTTTTCAACCACTGAAAGAGTGCCTGGAGTCCTGTAGATACACTAAGACATCCTTATGAATTGCATGGCTGCATGATTTACTGATATTATTATCATAATACCTGTTCCTTAAATCAAGCATTAGAAACTCCATTCTAGACAGCTTAGGACATCAGGAACTTGAGACATAATGTGTTTTAAGTAAATCCATGTATCCAATTATAATTCACAATTATTTGATTGCTATAATACACATATATTTTGTGTATAATCACATACCTCCTACTTTTTCTGGATTTTATTCATCAACCATGACACAAAGAAACTTTGACACTCAGCTATAACTTTATTCTTTGAATAAAAATGCCAACAGTCCAAGACAGCCTGAAACAAAGGCACAACCAATGGTCTCTGAATATTTATAGAGCAGTGGGGGTAAAGAGAAATCCTGCGAGCAAACATTCCAAACACCAGTGGATTGTCTAGTTAAAGTTCCTGTATTGACTTTCATTAATCCAACAAGTCTTTAATACTACACATAGCTTGAACACTACACATAGCAGCACTAATACCACAGAAAAGTCTAGGAAGAGAAATTCTATGACATGTGTTGTAAGGACTCTATTTGATAGTTAAGCCTCATAGAAATTCAGAAAATACTTTTTAAAAGAATGAAACGATCTATCACAGATAACTTTAAGGAGAATATGATCCCATCACACAGGTATTTTTAAATGATTTATTGACTGCTTACCACGTGGTATGCACTAGGGATATTGTGAAAAACAAAACACAGCCTGTGATATCAATTTTGAAGATGCTGAGTAAGGTCAATAACAATGATATGATATTTATGTTTGTTTATTTATGATATTTATTTGTTTATTTATTTATTTGCATCTGTCACCTAGGCTGGAGTGCAGTGGCATAATCTTAGCTCACTTCACCCTTGAACTTCTGGGTTCAAGCAATCCTCCTGTCTCAACCTCCTGAGTAGTTAGGACAGCAGGCATGTGACACTATGCCCAGCTAATTTTTAAAATTTGTTTTCATTGAGATGGGTTTTTGCTATGGTGCTCAGGCTGGTCTTGAACTCCTGACCTCAAGTGATCCCCCTGCCTAGCTTCCCAAAACGCTGGGATTACAGGCATGAGCCATGGTGCCTGGCCAATAATATGTATTTAAATACCACACTTCACCTCAGAGTTAAGCTTTCACTTAACACTGTCCGGATTTAATTGTAAACAAATTTCACAATGACTTTTCTTCTTTAAAACTTAGCATAGGAGGAATTTTCTGATTGATGGGGTAAGGCTCTCCAAAAATTCACTCCTCCATAAAAGCAGTAAAAACATTGGCAAACATTTTCACAATCAAGTTTTTTTAGAACTCTGGAAATCAGCTTTCTTTTCAACAAATCTTGCTGGGACACATAGATATTCACAGGCCAATGCAGTCAGACTCCTACCTCACACCATGTATAAAAATTAGCTCAAAATACAAGATAGACCTAAATATAAGAGAACTATAAAATTTTAAGTTAAAAACCATAGGAGTAAATCCTTGTGAACTTTGGGTAATAGCTTCTCAGATATGATACCAAAAGTACAAGCAAAAAGAGAAAAAAATATACATTAGATTATAAATTAGAGTAAAATTACTACTCAAAAGACACCATCAAAAAAAATAAAAAGACAACCCACATAACTGGAGAAAATATTGTAAATCACGTATCTGTCAAGGGACTTGTATCTAGAATATGTAGCCTATATAAAGACTTCTTATGTCTTAATAATAGACAAATAACCAGATGCAAAAATAGACAAAGGATCTGAGTTGACATTTTCTCCAGAAGAAGATATGTAATTGACCAATAAACACATAAAAAGACGCTAAAAATTATAGTCATTGGAGAAATGCAAATTAAAACCACCATAAGATTCCACTAAACACCCACAATGATGTCTACAATAATAAAAGAAGGACAATAAAAAGTGTTGGCAAGAATATGAAAAGGCACACATGTCTGGTGGAAATGTAAAACGGTGCAACACATTGTAATATAGTTTGGCAGTTCCTCAAAATGTTAAACATAGGCGAGTTGTGAGATGAGCAACTAATTTCACCTCTAGGAATCTATAAAAGAGATGTGAAAACATATGCCCACACAAAATCTTGTACACTAATATTTATAGCAGCCTTAGTCATAATAGCCAAAACTGAAAACAACCCAAATGTCCATCAGCTGATGAATGGATAAACATAATGTGGTATATCCATACAATAAAATATTATTCAGTGATAAAAAAGAATGATGTATACTACAACATAGATGAACCTTAAAATAATTATGCTAAGTGAAAGAAGCCAGACACGATTTATGTTTCCATTTATACGGAATGTCCAGAATAGGTAAATCCATAGTGACAGAAAGTAGATCAGTGGTGGTCAGTGTCTGTGTTAGGAAGCTGAAATTGGAAATAGCTGCTAATGTGTATAGGGTTTCTTTATAGGGCGATAAAATGTTCTCAAATTAGATTGTGGTGATGGTGGCACAACTCTTTGAATATACTAAATACAACTATTTTTTCACTTTAAATGGGGAAATTGTATGGTCTATGAGTTAAATTTCAATAATTCTGTTGTTTAAAAAAATGAACACAGACATCTTTAGATAAATAATCCATTGTGAACCAACTTCTGGTCCTGTTCTATTTCAGGTACAGGAATCCAGGATACACACCAGTGTTTAGATTTCCAAAATATCATCAAATTTTAGCCACACATTTTAACAGACAGAAATTCTTCAGAGAATAAATACACTCATTGAAGCAAGCTAAATACATCATGAAAGACGAGGATGATAAATGAGGATAGGTGGCAACAAGTTAATTTATAGAGTCCCAGGAGTTTACTGGCAGTTTCTCCTTCTCTGATAGTAGGAAAAAGAAGGACCTAATACATTAAAAATAGGCAAATCTGTATTTTAAAATCCAAGTCTCTTACAGATATTATTATATATATACTTATATACAAGTGTATAATATTACATATAGAGATTCAAAAGAAGAGTAAACACACTTAGATCTTTATGAGAAATAGAAGTAGGATCTGGATGAACTGAAAGGAATGGGGAACAGCATCAATCAACCATTTATTCCATATCTAATTCGTGCTCAGTGTAAGCAAATGCATGGGGACAAATATGAGTGAGCATTTGCTTGAGAAACTGACCAGAAAAAAGGAGTCTAGAACCACTATACTGGTAAGGCTGTTAAAGACGTGTGTTTATGCATTTCAAATACATAAATTAAATCACATTTGATATCTGACAGAAAGGTAACATAGGAACAATCTTGATTCCAATGGGCAGAGGGGTATTATAAGCTATACAGATCCATCCTTGTAGATAGAGGCAATTTAGCTAATCAAATAATCAAGAGCAGCCTTAAAAGGGAAAAATGTTGGGAAAGGGCAGCACTGAACAGGAGGTTGTAGTGCTCTGGTTGCCAGGCAGCCATCCTCAGGCCCTCTCTTGTTACCGTGGTGATGTTTGGAGAGCTTACCTAAATACTCTTTGAGATAGCATCCGAACTCTCCACATCCTTTTAGCACCAGCTAGTCGTGCTACTTCGTTTTCTTCCTCCCCCACACCTCCACCTACACTCTCATAATCTTATGAATTTGATGAACCTACAAGTGTACCTCCAATATCTAAGGCTAGAGAATGATGCTAATTTGCCTATCCAGGCAAATGAATGAAATGACAGTTAAAAGAATGAGACAGCAGACCAAAACAAGGTTCTTCAAGAAAAAAATATATATATTTAGAAGATAGTGCTGGATCTGTTCTACCTAATGTATGCAGAAAGGAGTTTTTTTATAAGGCTTGGTAGTCAGGAGGCTTGGCTACTAGCTCTAATGCTCTGCCACTTATCACTGTATTATCTTGTCTGTGTCAGTCCCCTTTCCTGGGCCTGAGTTTCTTCATTTGTAATAAGAGAGGGTTATACTATAGTAGCTACTTTTAAACATTTTTGGCCACAACCTACAGTAAGAAATACATTCTATGTTATAAGTCAGTATACTCATGTACGTCTCACCAAATCTGACACAAAAAATTTTACGAAGCAATTCTTATCCTTACTATCGGCGATGCACTCTAATATTTTATGTTCTATTATTTTACATATTTGTAATTGCTAATTGTGACCCAATAAATTGATATCTTAATCTCATTAATGCTTCACAATCCACAGTTTCAAGGAGACTGAACTAATGGGTATCTAATGGCTCTCTACAGTTCTAGCATTATATGATTTTTTGTTAGGCCTTTATCTTCTGTTTAGAATAATAATAACAATAGCTAGCAATTCTTGAACTTTTACTATTTGTCAAGCACTGCTTTAAGCACCTTACCCATATAAACTAACTGAATTTTTCATTAGCCATGGCTACTTTTATTTTTTTATTTATTTTTTATTTTTTTTATTTTTATTTTTTGAGTTGGAGTCTCACTCTGTCGCCCAGACTGGAGTGCAGTAGCTGCTCCCAGCCACCGCAGCCTCAACCTGCTGGGCTCCGGCGATCCTTCAGCCTCAGCCTTCCAAGTAGCCGGAATTACAGGCATGCGCTACCACGCTCAGCTGATTTTTTGATTTATTGTAGAGATGAGGTCTCGCCAAGTTGCCCAGGCGGGTCTCAAACCCGTGGACTCAGGCAATCCACTCACCTCAGCCTCCCACAGGCGCGGGATTACAGGCTGAGCCACCGAGCCTGGCAGCCATGGCTACTTTTATTAGTTCAATATTAAAGATGAGGAAAAGCAATGTGGCTTATATCTGTAACAAATTTAGTGGACTACCAAATTAAATTTCATTATATATTTAAAATGTTTTGAATATCTTAGAATAGTCCCATGTTATAAAATATTGTGTTGCCAGCCCACAGAATGGAAAAAAATATTTGCCAACTCTATGTCTGACGAAAGCAGATCTAGGATCTACAAGGAACTGAAATATGCCAAAAAGAAAAAAAAACAAACAGCCCCATTACAAAGTGTGAAAAAGATATGAATAGATACTTTTCAAAAGGAGACATATGAACAGCCAACAGATACATGAAAAAATGCTCAGCCTCACTAGTCATCAAAGAAATGCAAATTAAAACTATACTGAGATACCACCTAACTCCTGTCAGGAAGGCCATCATCAATAACTCAAAAAGCAACAGATGCTGGAGAGGATGTGAGGAAAAGGGAACACTTCCACACTGTTGGTGGGCGTGTAAACTAGTGCAACCTCTGGAAAATAGCTTGGCATTTCCTAAAAGGTCTAAAAATCTACCTTTCATACAACCCCACAATCCTCCTACTGAGAATATACCCGGAGGAACTCAGGTCACTCTATGAAAAGGATACCTACACATGTATGTTTATTGCAGCATTGTTCACAATAGCAAAAGCATGTAACCAACTGTGCTGCTCATTGAAAGAGGACTGGATTAAAAAAATGTGGTGCATATACACAATGGAATATTACACAGCCATAAAGAAGGACAACATTATGAACTTCACAGCAACTTGGATGGACTTGGAGTCTGTAATACCGAGTGATTTATCACAGAAACAACTGAGTACCACATGTTCTCATTCGTAAGTGGACCTTGAACAATTATTGTAATACTATTAGGAAAAGATTGTCAGTAGTGAGAAATTGCTGGGGGGGGCCAGGGGTGCAGGATTGTCAATAGTGGGATTCTGCTGGGGGGGCACACCTCATCAACAAGGGTATCTGCATAATGAACATTTGTATACTTAACCCTGAATTGTACCCCACATCCTTAAAATTAAATTTTTTTTTAAATTGTCTTGCTTGCTTTTACCGTTTTAAGCTCTAGAGGGCATTATAATAAACCTTCCAGATCTGCGGGCAGAAAAAGATCAATAATCTAAATAATATGCATTACTGGGTTTGAAAGTCATTTCCCTTGTGTAATCTAGTATAGTTAAGTTGACCCGAAAACAGGTCTTAGTAATACAACATCAGGAAGCACTCATACTTCTGTAGATGTGACCACTACTCAAGTAGACATCTTAATTCTTGGGGAAATGCACATTACCAGTAGATTATCAAGAGAAAAACACAAAAGTTTCCAAATGCGTGCTCATAGTCATCATACATCTTTATTGATAGTGTAAAAATAGGCATGAGTGCTATTTCTTCCCAATTCCAGTAATTATCTATTGAGCACCACTGCCAATATCCATCTTTAATGAATTAGCTAGAAGAATGTGATGATACAATACTATTACACATAAATTTCACTGAGTATATAGTTTAGGGGTTGCTGGTATAGCAGATTTGAAAAGTTCAAACATGTTATTCTTGGAAAAACAATAAAGATAGTTGATATTTAATTACCCCTACAGTAAATCCAATAAAAATATCATTTATTCATTCAACAATTAGTACTGAGCACCTACTATATGCTAAATACTGATGTTGCCACTGGAGATTCAGCAGTAAACAAAACAAACAACCTACACTCAGAGTACTTATTTTATGTTTTGTAAGTTTGAATTTTTGTATATTGCATTTTTAATTTTTTATGGAAAGCTACACTTGTATATTCCCTTTGGCAGAGAGGCAGTGGGAACTATATACTTTACTTATTTAAAATATTTTAATGTCCTTTATGCATAGCAGTAGTGAAAGATCTATAGGAAACAAAAAAGAACAAATAAATTTCTGCTCTCAAAAAATTTATGATTTAGTCCAAGTGCGGTGGCTCACACCTGTAATCCCAGCACTTTGGAAGACGAGGCAGAAACACAGTATGAGGTCAAGAGTTCAAGATCAGGCTGAGCAACATAGTGAGACCACCATCACTACAAAAAAAAAAAGTTTACCATCTAGCTAAATCAGATCATAATAAGATGTTCCCAAGCAACGCCCCCACCCCCAAGGAACATTTGGCAATGCCTGGAGATATTTTTGGTTATCACAACTGGAGGGGTAGGTGCTTACAGGTATCTAGTAGGTTGAGGCCGGGAATGCTGGTAAACATCATACAGTGCACAAGATAGTCTCACAACAAATAATTTCCTGACCCAAAATATCAAGGGTGCCAAGCCTTTAACTCTGAGTCAAAGAGTCAGGACGTACACATTGAAAGGTTTTTTTTTTTTAATTGCATAGTACTAGATAACAAACATTAAGTGAGTGATATAGAGAAGAGAAAGATTATACATCTAGCCTGAAGTGGTTAGGGGAGGAAGTGAAGGAAGTGGGGCTCACACAGAAGTGTCATGTCACTCCTCTGCTCATAACAGAAGAAACCCTGCTACCTTTCTGACCTCATCTCTTACCATTCTCCCCCTCGCCCCTCCACTGCAGTGGACTGGCTTTTGCCTTTCTTCAAAAATGTCAAATATGCTTCTGCATCATAGAATCTGCTCTTGCTGTTCCCTCTTATTTAAATGCCATTCCCCCAAATATCCACACAGTTCCCTTCTTCACTTTCTGCACCTCTCTGTTCTGTTCAATCTCTTGCTTAGAAGAGCCTTTTCCTCAACGTACTCTTTATGAAATATTAACTCCTCTCCCTTTCCCCTTACTAGGTTTTTTGGTTCTCCATAGCAAGACTATATCTGGCCCAGACCAGACCACGTAAGAAATGTGTATATAATGAATAAATTAGCTAAGTATAAATAATGGCAGTGTTCTTTAGGCCAAGCAATGAGAAGAAACTTGACTAAAGAACTGTTACTACAGTTATTCCCAGTGGCCTAAAACAGTACCTATCTCATAGTAGGGACTTCATAAATAATGAATAAAAAAATAATAAAAGAGGACCAAGTCGAATTAATGTAAACAAAATTAACCCATAACCATTTTTAAAAGTATTCTTAGGACATTTACTACCTTCTATGTGTACTGGCATATCTAAGTACAGCTAATAAGAATTTTACCCTTAACTTTTACTATTCTTATCAGCTTTTTCACTTTACATCTATTCCTGAAGTATACCTTTAATAAAGAGACACAGTTTCTGAAATTCGATATCACAGCTCTATGTTAAGCCAGGTGTCATGTAAAAATACGTGCATTTTATGAAGTCTGATTTAAAGGCAGCTCTTTGCCAGGCCAATTCTACAATTTTCTATTTCATTTGCACTTAATCATTAATTCACCCACCCTGCACTCAGGGAGCCATAATGGACAATTATGCTAATACTAATCACAGAGGCAGAGACTGTTTCTACTTTATGAGCTAGGTACTGTCCTGGAGGCTGTGAATGTATTATCTGGTTTCGTTCATACTACCAGAAACCCATGTTATCATCTTAGTGTATATTCACCAACTCTAAATTACTTTCTGTAGCTGATCCAAGGTGCAAACAAACCCCCAAACCCCTAAGTTATACTCTCTGCATCCCGCTTTCTGCCACTTTCGCTTACCAGCGCTCCTCCCCCTCCCTCTTTGACAACCATGACGACCACCGCTTTCCCGCTGCTGTCCCTCCCCTGCGATCCCTCCCAAAGGCTACAATCCCGCGAGCTCGAGGTCGGACGGCCTGCTACGTAAGTCGCGCGTGCAACTGCCTAGTAACAGCGCCTGGGAGTCTGGAGTGTGCCAAGAGAGGGGCGGGGCGGGAGAGCTGGCGCGCGCACGCGTAACCTCTTTGGAGCTTCGCTGTGGGGCGGAGTCTTGCCAGACCGCAGAGTAGCGGTTGTCGCTAAAGCGCGCGGTTTTACTTCTCTCAGCTTTGGACGGGGCAAACTAGCTTTTCGGAGCGAAGAGGGTACACGATTATTCAACAATGTCTGGTGAGTCAGACCAGCCTCAGGCTGGTCCCTCACATGCTGGACTAGATTGGCCAAATCTTGAGAGAGATCGGGCTGGGGTCCCGGGAGGGGTGATTCGAAGGGCTGGTGCCCAAGAGCCCAGGTCCTGGATCCAAAAGGTTCTTGAGCAAATAACGGACTCACCTCGCCAGTGGGTCACCCCCTCGGAGGTAGTGCCCGTCACTGTGCTGGCCGTCCAAAGGTACCTGTTAGAAGATGAACCACGCGACACGGTGCCCAAGCCTCCCCTTTACTGCTATGATGTGACGATCTCAGACGGGGTGTACCAGGAGAAGTGCTACTTGGCCCCCAGCTTGAATTCTCTGGTACATCAAAATATTCTTAAAGTTGGCATAGAAATGAAAATTTCCAGAGTCTCGTGTCTTTACAATGAGAGAAGGCTAGGCCAGGGGATCCTATGCATAGATAACGTCCACTGTGGGGAGACCTTGGATACAATCTCTTTAGAAACTCCCTTCAGGAATAGAGCGCATGAAGAAAAACCAGAGAGGCCTTTAAGGGGCGGGAAAAGTCATTACCTGGCGCTTTGGAATAACGAAGATCCGTATGGAGATATCTGGCTAACAGACAAGCAACCCGAGGAACACGATTTTAACGGTAAGTACTTGGAAGGAACGAAAGTGGGTATCTTAAAATCGTTTTCAGGAGCTTGCATTAGCAGGAAAGGAAACGAAGATGCTTTTGTATTGCTAATTACAAGCCAGGAGTGGTAGTAGGCAAGTTTTCTTGAATGACTGCACTCTTAATGAAATTTGCACAGCCCGTGCCTTGGGTTGATTGCAAAAGTGGTCAATTTCGGAAGTGTCTGACTACGTCTTAAATTCAGTCTGGCAGATGTACTGATATGGAAGTCAGTATTCCCGATGCGTTCATTATACGTTTGACTACAGTGAAATTAGTCTTAGTTTTCATTCCCATTCCAGGTGTGGAAATAGTACGTTGTGTCGGTTGACGAGTGTATAGATTTGAGTTCAACATAAAGGTTATAAAAATTTGCAGCTTTGCATGTTTTAACTTTCGTTCAAAAGGGATGCACCGTGATGTATTTCTTAATAGTTTACATTGATCAAAACACCACTTTTATGTGTTTAAGTGTAACCGTTACATAAATATCACTTTTTGAATGTGTAATTACAAAAGGGAAGCCTTGAAATTCTCATTTTCATATTTCTTATTACTTAACCATGGACAGTACTGATCTGAGAAGTTCCATTTCTCTGTATCGGAAATAAGAAGGTAACCTAAAAATGCTAGCTTGTCATCAGCAACTGCTCTAAAATATGTGTTGGTTTTTTTAAAATAAGAGATTAAGTTAAGGGGGAAAATAGTACTACAGGCATGAAAACTTGTAGAATAGGGAAGAAATAAAATGCAAAAAGTAAAATAAAAGATAATATACTGGAAGAAAGAATATAAATTTAGTGGTTTTTCAGTCCTTTTTTATGTTGTCGTCACAATTTTAAATCATAGGCAATCTTATTACGCCGTGTAAGAGCAGCAAACTTGAAAGTAAAAAGATAACTGGCTCAAAAATTGCAATTATGCTCATATTCAGTTATAAAAAATAAGATCTTATATAAATATGTAGCCAAGGGTGTTTTAAATAACTAAATTTTAAAAGCAAAATAGTTATTTCCTGAGCAAAATAGTGCGATGATTTTATCTCAAGCATAGAGAAAGGAAGTAGGGCACTATTACTCTAAATGTTAATCATTTTTATTTTCATAATTAAATATGTAAATGAAAAATTGATGCCCTAAAATCAGAATTAAGAGGAGGATGATATTTTGTAAACGTATATTTGGTTTTGATTACAAAAGTAATTCCTAATTTATCAAAATCATATTTTTATTACAAAAAGAAATATCCATGTGCCAAAATAAAATCCAAACTGTATATTTAAAAGTATTTTGTGTTAGAAGTTTAAGAATTCACTATAGTAAAATGTTAGTGGTAAAATCTAGGAATTGGATATATTGATGTTCACTGTAAAATCCACTCAGGTTTGCTGTATGTTTCAACTTAATAATAAAATGCTTTCAAATTTCCTGTCAAAATTATAAACTGTCAGTGGTTTAGTGTGTATATTTGGAAAAAAATAAATTATAAGACATTGTGTGATTTGCTGTTTCCACTAAACATATATCTCAGGTATCTTTTATGTACACCTATACACACAATATTCCATAGTATGGTTGTGTCCTAATTTCTATAATCATATGCATGTGAGTAGTTAATTTGTAATTTTAGGTAGTGATTAGTTTTTCAGTATTAAATATCATTAGGATGTATACATATTTTTGTTCAATATGTTCAATTATTGCTGCTGAGTGGATTCCTAGAAGTGAAATTCCTGGGCTAAAGAGTATTTGAATCTTTTACTTTAGTGGATATTGACAAATCATCCTCTGAAAAGGTTGTACTAATTTACATTCACCAACATTCTTGGAGAATGCCCATTTCCCCATATCTTGCTATTTTTAAATTATATCTTTTGATTTGTTCTAATTTATAAGATTTATTTGATAATGGGTATTAAATTTTTGTCTGCTATATACTGCTAATTATTTCTCCATTCTGTTCCTTTTCTCTATGTTTATGGTATATTTTTATGCTTTTGAGATTTTTTGTTAAGGTTTACCTTATACACAGTAAAGTAAAAATGTCATAAAGCACAGCTTGATACATTTTTACATATATGTGTATATATATACACACACACACCTGTGAAACCACCACCTCCCCCTTGAAGATGTAATACAGTTCAGTTACCCCAAAAGATTCCCTCATGCCTCTGCCTGGTCAATACCCCTACTCAAAAGGTAACACATACTGTGACCTCAAAGATAGCTTTTTAAAATGAAGGTTAGATTATGCCACACTGACTTGCCTAAATCTCTCCAGTGGCTCCCCATTGCATTTAGACATCAATCCAAACTCTACTAGGGTCAAGACCCTATAGCAGAGGTCAACAAACTTTCTGTAAAGAGCCAAGCAGGACGGAGCAGAGCAAGGTGGTTCGCCTCTGTAATCCCAGCACTTTGGAAGGCCAAGGCTAAAGGATTGCTGGAGCCCAGAAGTTCAAGATCAGCCTGGTTAACATAGTGAAACCACCACCCCCTATTCCATCTCTACAAAAATAAAAAATAAAAAAAGTTAGCAGGGTAATGGTGGTGCGGGCCTGTTGTTCCAACTACTCAGGAGACTGAGGCAAAAGGATGTCTTGAGCCCAGTAGTTCCAGGCTGCAGTGAGTTATGATTGCACCATGGCACTATTATGGGCCTAGGCAAGAGAGTTATACCTGTCTCTAAACAAACAAACAAAAACACCAAACAGTAAATATCTTTGTCTTTGCAAGATATATGAGGGCCCCTCACCCAAAAAATCAAAACAATTCTGTTTTGGTTTTTTGGAGAGCGGTCCCGTTGTAGCATAGGCTTCCCCCACTACCTAAGTGTTCTAGGAACCCATCAGCATGCTGTACTAGCTAGCGTTGTTGTGAGAGGCTACATTTGACTTCAGTGATTTTTTTTTCTTAGATTATTTCAACGCATTTGCCCATTTTATGGTGGGTGATTTATGAGTGCACCTGCCCACACCATGTTCAGTGTTCTGCAGTTTTTAACCAAAAACAGCATGACCCCCATTCCCTAACCTCCCTATTCACCTGATCTCACTCCCAGCGTCTTTTTTTTTTTTTTTTTAACATTTCACGATTGAAAAATGTCCTCAAAGGGAAACATTGTGCCAATGAGGAAGAGGAGAAACAAAAAACAGCAGGAGCACTAAAAGGCATCAAAATGGACGAGTTCATAAACTGTTTTGAACAGTGGAAAAAGCATCTCGATAGGTGTATTGTACTTTTGAGCTCCACTTGGGTATGGCTATTATTTTTACCTCTGTATATTTAAGCAAATTTGGCCCATAGGCTGTGTGTGTGTGTGTGTGTGTGTGTGTGTGTGTGTGTGTGTGTGTGTGTAGGGGGAGTACTTTTCAGTGCCATTTTAATATCAGGTTAATATTAGACTCATATAATGAGTTGGGAAACTTGCCTGCTCTTCTGAATTTTAAACATGTAAGGATAAATATACCTTTTAATAAATAAATTATTGGTTTTGGGGGGTCGTCCCTCTGATTTCCATCACAACGATTCAATTTTGCCATTGTACAGAAAGCAGTCATAGACAATATGTAAATGAATGGGTCTGACTGTGTTCCAATAGAACTTTTATTTACAAAAACAGACAGCAGGCCAGATTTGGCCTATGGACCATAGTTTGCTGACCCCTGCCCTACAGAATTCCGAATTCACCTTTCTAACTTTATCTCTAAGCTCTCTCCTCCACCACTGTTCTAGCAATACTAGCCTTCATTTTGATCCTCAAACCACCTATCTTCATTTGGCCTCAAATAATTTACACCTGCTTTCTCCTGTCTCTGAAAAGTTTCTTCCCATCCTCAGGTTTCAGCTCAAATATATAAAACATTAGAAAGGGATATTTAAATACGTATTCTCCCCCCATTTATTCTTATATCATCCTGCAAATTATTTTTCTTTTCCCCCCTTCCTGTTTATAAGATCCAAGACTCTTTATCGTGCTGTAGGCCATATCCTGTAGCCAGAACAATGTTTGGCCCATAATAGTCATTTAATAAATGTTTGTAGAATAAATGAATGAATGAAATAAATGGATTTTTTTAATGTTGAACTACTTTTGAGCCCCACTTGGGTATGGCTATTATTTTTACATCTGTATATTTAAAGCGAATTTGACTCATAGGCTGTGTGTGTGTGTGTGTGTGTGTGTGTGTGTGTGTGTGTGTGTGTAGGGGGAGTAATTTTCAGTGCAGTTTTAATATCAGGTTAATATTAGACTAGTATAATGAGTTGGGAAGCTTGCCAGCTTTTCTGTACTTATAGAAATTGCATGTTCATTGAAGGTTTCGTAGAATTTACCCCAAAAACTATCTAAACCTGGGGTCTTGGACTGGAATTAGGGGGTAGCTAAAGTTACACCTTTTTGAGTTCTTGTAGAGAAAGTGATCAAAACAATAATACTTTTGCATAAGCCCATTTTTGAGGGTTGATATTTCACTAGGAAATCTCACTTCACCTGGATGTCAAGGTTGTACATAGTAACCTATATTTTTTAATCTTTCCTCTCAGTTATGCCTCCTTTAACTTTCACATTATAATATCTGTGTATTCATCTTTTTATTGTGATCAGTCTTACCAGAGGTTTGTCTGTTTTATTGTTATTTTACTTTATTTTTATTTATTTATTTTTTTTAGTTGGAGTCGCCTGCTGGGCTCCAGCGATCCTTCCGCCTCAGCCTTCCAAGTAACTGGAATTACAGGCATGCACTACCACGCCTGGCTGATTTTTTGATTTATTGTAGAGATGAGATCTCGCTGCCCAGGCGGGTCTCGAACCCGCGGGCTCAGGCAATCCACTCACCTCAGCCTCCCAAAGGCGTGGGATTACAGGCTGAGCCACCGAGCCCGGCTTGTTTTATTGTTATTTTAAAAATGACTCTAGGCTTTACTAATAACAAAATCTATAGTAGGCAGATGTTTCCTACTTAATTTCTGCTATCATCTTTAATTTATTTTCTGTGCTTTTTTGCACATATTTTTGAAAGTATATAATCAAAATAAATTGACTCACAATAAACTATTACAGCATCTGGCTTCCAATGTGATTGTTTAAATCAGTCGTATCAAATAATTTTATGGATTTGAAAGATGGTGTTTCACAAAAAGGTGTATATGCAAAGCGACCCCCAAATGCAGAAGGAGTCAGGAGACCAAAAAGGAGGTGGACAAGTCCAGCTTGTCATTATAGTGATTTAATTGGGGGATTTAATTGGACGACCACAAGACAGGTAAGATCTCCACATCACTACCCTTCAGATTCAGAGATTATATACCATAGGGAAGGCGTACATATACTTCAGGGGGAATGGGTAGGAGTTTGATCTAAGGGTAGGATTTAAGACAAGTGTGTGCTCTTACACAAGGAACAAAACATAAACTGGAAATCTCAGAGGTATTGCCAGTACCAAGATTAATTAAGTCGACATGGCAGATTCGCTTCTAAAATGGAGTTGCTTAAGCCTCCACAGATGGATAACACTAAAGGACGGCCATTGGTCTGGTGTGTAATTATTTCAAAAATGACTACAATAAATAAACAATGCAAAAGTCCCAAACTAAGATAAAATATGGATTGTGGAGCACCATCTCCAGTTTCTGATTCATTAGGTCTGGGGTAGGGTCCTAGAATTTGCATTTGTAACAAGTTCACTGAGGATAATGATGTTGCTGGTGCAAAGACTACACTTTGAGAACCACTGATCTAATATATCTTTATTTATCCCTTTATTTCCATTTTGTTTTAAATTTGTCTCTTTTAAACAGGATGTAGCTAAGATTCTGCTTTTGACCCAAACCAATTTTTTTCTTTAAAGAAATGAATGCAATTCAATTCAACTCAATAAGATTAATGATGTTTGTACCTGTTCTTGAAATCCGACTTTTTGTTTACTATATGGTATTCTATGTTTTTACTTTTGCAGGACTTTAATAAGTTATTTTTCTAGTAGTTTAGAAGATATTCATCGTATTTGTATACTCCTAGTGGTTATTCTAAGTGTTTTGACAAAATTATTTAAACTTACATGTTTGTGTCAGTCTCCAGAATTTTTCAGAATTTATAATATTCTCCTACTGAACAAGAGATGATGCTGAGGACTCTGCTTGGTCACGGTACCACGGTTTCTTTTGGCGTGCTGCTATATTAGAAAGTGTTTGATTTAAGATTTTTGCCATCATAAATGATCTTGGTTTATAGGTTTGTTTTTCTTTTGTACATTTCTGTTGGAATTTTCCAGGATTATTTTAAGTTTAAAAAGTGAATTGGTACAATGTCTATACTTTACTGGGATCTGTGACAATTTATAGCTCAGGGAAAAAGTTATTCTCTGAATTTTTTAAGAATTTTTTGTAAAACCATGTGAACCTGCTGCCATTTTTGGAGGCCATTATTTGTGAACTTTTGTCATTTTCTTCCATGGGTAAGGACCTATTTTAGTCTTCTTCTGATTCTTAAGGCAATACTGTAATTCATATTTTTAGAAGATTATCCATTTCACTGATATTTTCGTGTTTATAAATATAGAATCATACATAATAATAGTTAACAATTTTCTCTGTGTATATAGTCGATCACATTCTGAATATTACATTTTTGTTTTCTTTTTTTATAATCTAACTTGCCAAAGGCTTTCCTGTTTATTAATTTTTCCGGAGAATTGGATTTATCAATGCCACTGTCTATTATTATTATTATTATACAGTGTTTTCTAATTCATTATTTTCTGCTTTTATCTTTATTCCTTCCGCATTCCTTAGATTTAGCCTTCTGCAACGGTTTTTAAAGTATGTTCCAGAGCCCTCTAGTGGTGTTCCCAAGGCATTTTCAGGGGATTTTTGGTCAAAGCTATTTTCATAATGCTAAGGCTTTACTTATCTTTTTTCACTATCATTCTCTCACAAATGTACGGTGGAGTTTTCTCGAGGCTACATGATATGTGACATTGAAAGACACTGAGTGCCAAAGAAGATATGAGTATCCACTTGTCTTTTATTAAGCTAAATACTAAAGAGATTTACAAAAATGCAAAACAATGCCACTCTCCTCACTTCATTTGTCTTTGTTTTGGGAAATATAGCAATTTTGTCAAAAAAAGTGACAATTATGCATATTAATTTTTATTTGAAATGAATTGATAATTTTTAAAGCTTTCTTAGCTTACCAGTACATTAACTATTGATAGGTATAATTCATATAAACAAAAGATCTTCAAGAGTCTCAATAGTTTTTAAGAATGTAAAGGGGTCCTAAGATCAAAAAGTTTGAGAATCACTCTTAGGTTGCTTTCTGTCTAACTTTTTGCATTGAATGACCAGTTTATCTTTCATTCTTTTTTAATAATGAACACATTTATTGCTATGAATTTACACAGATCCTCCATTTATAAATACCCTCTAGTTCTGTTTTGTATTTGAGAGATATATACGTTAAAAACCCAAATTGGAGCTAGGCTCAGTGGCTCAGCCTGTAATCCCGCGCCTTTGGGAGGCTGAGGTGAGTGGATTGCCTGAGTCCACGGGTTCGAGACCCGCCTGGGCAACTTGGCGAGACCTCATCTCTACAATAAATCAAAAAATCAGCCGGGTGTGGTAGCGCATGCCTGTAATTCCGGCTACTTGGAAAGCTGAGGCGGAACCATCACCGGATCCCAGCAGGTCGAGGCTGCGGTGGCTGGGAGCGTCCACTGCACTCCAGTCTGGGCGACAGAGTGAGACTCCAACTCAAAAAAAAAAAAAAAAAAAACCCAAATTGGGAAAAATGCTAACTGGTCAGATTTCTGACCACAGCTAACTCTCAGGCCTAATTATAAGACAAGTAGTAGTTGTTAGAACTCTCATTTTACAAAACCGTGTAGCTCTTGAATTTATTCCAGCCAGTAGATAATTCAAAACTGATCTGAGATTTGTCCGACCATATTAAAAAGAAAATCACTTAATTACATCAGATCAAATATTACGACCTGTGGTCCTTGGCTAGTAATGTATTGGGAGAATCTGAAGGGAAAATTACACAAGATATTTAAATAATATTGAAATTCGTGTGTGTGTGTGTGTTTATGATATAGGCATGATTATAAAATAACACTTAAACTCTTATTAAAAATAAACTACAAGTTTAATTTTTGTGCCAAAATGTTGAATAGGTAAAACATTATTTAAACAAAGACAGAAATGGAGACTGCCCTAGCAAAATAAATACTGGACCTAATGCAAATTCGGATTTTAAAAGTTAGGATTGTGAACTATGAGAGAGCAAAATGTGGGGGAAATTACAGGTGGAATCCCTCTTAATTCAAGAAAGAATATCAGGAGTACAGATTAATTCTTTAGGATGATGAATAGCTTTTTTTTTTTTTTTTTTTT
>NW_007259569.1:918699-1030400 GCF_000164805.1 Carlito syrichta | reverse complement strand
CACTCACCTCAGCCTCCCAAAGGCGCGGGATTACAGGCTGAGCCACCGAGCCCGACTCGATGAATAGCTTTTAAGCAGTTTTTATGCTTGCCAGAGGCTTGCAGATTAAAGCATTCTAAAGTAAATTATATGGTATTTGAGAAGATAGTAAATGCTATGTAGAAAAATAAAGTGGGATAGAGGATAAGTAGAGGGGTCAAGTTTTTAATAGGGTGGATAGGGATTATATCACTGAGAAAGTGACCTTTTGAACAAAACTTGAGAGAAAAAGTCACGTGGATACCTAAGGGAAAGTCATTCTAGACAGAGGGAACCACAAGTGCAAAGGCCCTGGTGCAAGACTATGTCTGACTTGTTTGGTGAAGAGGAAATATACACATGAAATTGCGGTGAGGGCAATACAGAAATGTATCACTAAACAATTCTATAAATTAAATATAAAAGTGTTTAGTAGTGGGAAAATATTTCATGACATTTTTTCCCACAAAATATCTTAAGGGAGGTGAGTTTAGATCCAAGTTTCCCAGGAAGTAATTAAATAATTTGGTAAGATGGAAGCTGTGGAGACCATTCTAGATAGAATAATGTGTTTATTAATATAGATTTTTACCTATATTCCAGGTACATAGTAAGGTGTGTGTGTATGTGTGTGTGTGTATGTGTTGACTCTTAATATTAGGAATAGTATGTAGTTTATGTGGGAGAAGTCTATAGCTATTAAGAATGAACTGCCTTGGGTATAATTTGGCTACCACTTTTAGCTATTAAAATCGATCTTTGAAGTTACTATGACATTAAATAGGATTTTTTATCTTTTATATTCTAGATACCAAAATAATTTCCCTTTCTCACCTTGCAATGACCTGGGCTAACAGAAGAAATTTTCCTGCATTACTTGTGAGGATCTTGCATAAATCAAAACTGCGATACTATGGGAAACCTAATAAAAAGATGATTGAACCATACCAGGTACAAGTAATAATAAGATATCATATGTTAATTTAAAGTTATGAATGATAACTTACAGACCTGAATTCATATTATAATAACTTATTTGTTTAAATAACATCCCATAAGATCAGTGTAATAATTTAAAATGTGTATGTGTATATGCAGAAAAGTATTTTTTCACATAATTTATTGTACAAAAAGAAATTGTTCCTGTATTGGTGCTCTTTACCTCCCTTATACAGCTGGTCTCCTTCATGCCTTTTTCTTTATCTTAGCCTTTTCTTCTCAGCTGTGTTTTCTGCACCAACATATAAATATACTCTAGTCTTCCATTTAAAAAAACAGAAAGAAACAAAAAAAAATCTTGCTTAACTTTATGACTCTCCTAGTCCCTCTCTCCTCTTGAGGCAAGCTTCTTGAAAAAGTAGTCTACACTAGGTATTTTCACTTTCTTGCCTTCCATTTCTTAACAAAATTAGTTTGACTTCTTCAGTTCATCATTCACTAATAACCGTCTAGTTTTAAATCACTGTGACACTTCTATTGTCTTGACTCCCTGTGCTATATATTGCTGATTAGATCTACTTTCTTGATATGTTTATGTTCTTTCTTTTTTTACATATTTTATTACTTTTCCCATGTTATCAAAAACTATTTTAGGTGTTTTGTTAAGCTTTTATTATAAAAGGCATACATGCTTATTGTAGGGAATTTAGAAAATGTGGAAAGTTGTATAAAGAGCATGTCACCCAAGATCCTACCATTCAGAGAGAGCCACTATCTAAGTCATATATATGCATACACATATATATCATGTACATGTACATATGTAGCATAAATATCATATATGTGCATATGTCTATGTGTTATATATTGCCTATGACTATGTATGTCATATATCACATTAAATTATCTTACAAAATGGGAACCATATTGTAAATACAATTTTGTATCATTTAACATTTCTTACGTGTTTTCTCGTTATCACTGAAAGTTTTTCATTCAAAGTATAGATTCAATCATATGACATTATAAATTATTCAGTCATCCTCCTATAGGTTTTTGCTTTCTTATTGTTGAAATACTTTCCTCCCTGGATTTTTGACTCCACGTGTTTCTTTGGCCTCCTCCCTCTTTGTGTCTCCATCATCCTGTCCCTGCTTATCTCTTCCAATCTCCTCTCTTCCTGACCTATCCATGCTTCATACTGACTAAATTGCCCTACCTAGAATTTCCTAAAGATAACCAGTTGTTTTCTACCTTTCATATCTCTGTTCATGTTGTTCCTTCTGCCTAGAATGCTCTTCCTCTCAATTCTCATCAGATTGGCAAAAGCACCATTAAGATTCAATATAATGCTTACCTATGCTTTAAGCCTTTTCATGCATAATCATATGCTGTCACTAGAGACAATTAACTAAGTGCTACTCAGGACCCTGGTATATACACTTACATAGGTTTATCAGAGTGTATGTAAAACCCAGTTACACATATTTGTTAATAGATTTGTTAACCTTACTCTACTGTGAGCTCCTACTGACTGTAGGGTACTAGTGTGTTATAGTGATTAAGAGTGCACAATCTGGTTAAGATGAACTGAGTTCAAGTCTCAGCTCTGTCTACCATTTCTTAGCTTTATGATATAGGGAAAAATATTCTTCCTTTTTAGGCCTCATTTTACTCATCTGTAAAATGGAGATACTAATTGTACTTGCTTTATGGATCTTATGTGAGGAATGAATTAGCTAACGTAGATAAAAGATTTACCTATGTTCCAAGCACAGAGTAAGTCCTATATATTTTTTAGCCACCATTATTAGGAATAATGTTTGATTCATCTCTTCATTACAGTGCCTAACATAATGTCTGGAATACTATAGTGACTCAGTAAATGTTTAATGAATAAAGGAATTAATTACCCAAAATGTATATTCATCATTATGAGAAAGAACAGGTCTGAGAGTGTATCATCTTTTTTTAAGTTTTAGTTTGTTTAGGATATAGTTGCATCTTATACAATGTAATTAATGGTCTTCAGTATGATCTTATTCTTATATTAGCAATATTATTCCAGCATAATTTTCACAAAATAAAGTAATGCTTTAAAATATATTCAATGAGATTAAAATTCAGTGAGATGACATTCACTTGTAAACCATTAACACAATCAAGGTACAAAACATTCACCTTATCCTGAAACATTCCCTCTTACAACTTTTAGATATATTCTCCCTCCAATTTAGCTCCAGGAAACTACTAACCAGATTTCTATAGTTATAGATTCTTAAATTTATAATTTATTTACTGAGGGAAGGACTCTACACATACAAAATTATGCTCCATTGATTAACATCATCTTTTAAGAAGAAATTAAGAGCTAAAGAACACTTCAAAGATTACCTTTTAGATAGAATCTAAGTTATCTGTCACTATATTTCCTTTTTTATTTTTTTACTGTATTTTATTATAAAGATGTAGAGTACAAGTCAGGATTAGGTAATATATTTTTTACTGCAATAGATTTCTCTATTTTAACTATACCCAGACTCAGCAATAATGTATGCTGGTGTGAACATTCTCCTTTCTGCCATCAGAATTTTTCAAGTACTATCTCAGAAATAATTCCTATGTCATGTATACCAAGTCTCCACTATCACTATAAGAAGTAAATTAATGTAATCAGGGCATTGTGCCCACTTAGTGATATGTTTGTCCAAAGTTCTATAATGTAAATATCAAGGCCCTCCAGCAGTTTCAACAACCAATGATGTCAAGATTTTCACTTAAAACCTCTAAAATGTGACTTGTCATTTGAGAAATGTATTGAGGGGTTGCTCTGTGTAAGGCATCATGTTAAACATTTTAGGATAGTAAAATATAAATAAAATTTGGCCTGTGCCCCAGAGTTTACAATCACACAGGTAAATAGTACATCTGGTACTTCCATGGATCTGGTAGCAATCTCTCTCTCTCTCTCTCTCTCTCTCTCTCTCTCTCTCTCTCTTTCGAATCAGGGTCTCACTTTGTCACCCAGGCTGGAGTGCAGTGGCACAATCACAGCTCTCCGTAGCCTGGACCTCCTGGACTCAGGTGATCCTTCCACCTCAGCTTCCTGAGTAGCTGGGACTACTGGGGAGCTCCACCACTAATGGTTGCAACTAATTTTTTAGCTTTTTTTTTTGTAGAGATAAGGTCTCACTAAATTGCCTAGGCTGGTCTGGAATTCCTAGGTTCAAGCAATCTTCGCACCTCAGCCTCCCAAAATGCTTGGATTACAGGCATCAGCCACCACGCCAGGCCGCAATCTCTTTAGATCACCAATATCAGCAGAGTTGACAACTGAATTAAAACAAAGAATTAAAATGTAAATGTTATTTTTCATCACTCTAAATTATCACATATAATATGCTATAAATCATCTGTATAGATAAAAGTGGTAAATATGTAGGTGCTTTTACTCTTTTTTTTTTTTTCTAGACCTTTTTGGAAGTTGCTGACAGTTCAGGCACCGTGTCAGTGATTATGTGGAACGCCCTGTGTCCTGAGTGGTATAAAAGTTTGCGGGTTGGTTTAGTCCTTCTGCTTCAAGATTATTCTGTTAAAAAGAGTTATCCATTCAGAATTCAGCCTCTTCCTGTGGATTCACAGATCAGACCAATTTCTACAATGGGTTAAGTATTCAATGAATTTGTTGTCTTATGGCTGTTTTGTTTATATAAATTTGCAAAGTACCATATCGGGCAAAGGACCATAAATATTACTGAAGCTGTTAGATTAGTTTTTTTGCTATAGAAAGGTGAGAAACTAAACTGATATAGATATTGTGACCTACTTGAGAAAATTCAGTAAAAATTGGCAAGAGGAAGCTAATTCAAATGTATTATTATGTCTACCAAATTGTAAATTATATTCTACAACCAAACATATCCAGGTGACAAAATTCCCTTAGCAAGAATTGAAACATTCTTTGTCATTAACAGATAAGGTGATTTTGTTGACACATACTAAATCACTAGAATAGTGGAAATCAAAACCTAACTCTCCTGATACCTAGCCTAGTGTTCTTTCTACTAAATACACTTTTTTTTCTGATGTAAAGGTAATTAATTTAAATCACCGTTTTTATATGGCTGTGGACAAATCTGGCAATGTGTCAGATACTAATAGCTCCTTTTAAAAATTAAAAACAAATGAAAAATAGGACAAAAGATAGCATGTAGTCAGTAGGTAAGTCAGTAGATTAAAAAATTAGCACTTAAACTGAACCAAACACTATGCTACTTCTGCTATATAGAATTATAGGGCCAAATTTTCGTAATGGAAAATCTTTAAGATATGAGAAATTACTTATGCTTTCAAGTAAATAATTATAGCTATAGAAATTATTTTTTAATGGTAGCCTTATGAGAATATATTTAAAGTGTACCTTTCAGTCTTTAAAACAGTTTTACTTCTTATTAATGTTAGCAGCAGTCTCTATTTTCTTTCTTACCTTTTTTGATAAGTCACAGGACTTTTCCCTTGCTTTTTCAAGGTCCAGATAGTAAATATTTTAAGTTTTGTAGGCCATATCGTCTCTGTTGCAACTTTTCAGCTTTGCCTTTGTAGAGTGAAAGCAGCCATATATGATATATATATAAATGGATATGGCTGTATTTCAATTAAACTTTATTTACAAAAGAAGCAGCCACTTACAGGCTGTAGTTTGCCTAGCCTACATGTTTAAGTAGATCTCAACTCTGGCTGTACATTAGCATCACTTGAGGAGCTTTAAAAAACCACTGGTGCATCACCCACAGAGATTCTGATTTAATTACTCTGAGAGAAGAGGACCAAGGCATTAATTGCCATGGCTTTAAAACTCCTTAGCTGATTCTAAGATACAGTCAGGGTTGAAAACGACAGATTTATGATCTTTAAAAATGGCCTATCTCAAACTGATTAATGGTATTTTTCCTAGATTTTTTCTTTATTTTTAATTGACAAATAACAATTGTATATGATTGTGTGATCCAGTGTGATATTTTGATTTATGCATACATTGTAGAAAGATTCAACCAAGCTAATTAACATTTCCATCACCTCACCAACTTATCATTTTGTTGTGATAAGAATGTTAAAAAATCTATTACTTTAGCAACTTTGAAATATACAATAACATTATTATTAACCATGGTCACCATGCAACTTTGTACCCTTTGACCAGTATATTCTTCTTCCCTATTCCTCTTCCCCTACCCCTGCCTCCTCTAGTGACTACTTTTCTACTCTCTGTTTCTATGAAATAGACTCTTTTAGATTCCTGAAAAACATTATGCTAAGTGAAATAAACAAGACACAGGAAAAACAAAAACTGTATCATCTCAGTATAAGAATCTAACAAAGTCAATCTCATAAAAACAAAGAGTGGAAAGGTGAATAATGGTATTCTGAAGGGAAAAAAAGACAGTTCTGTAAATCATGCTAAGCACAGGAGAAATAAAGATAAGTAATATACAGTTCTACCCTTAAAATTAGTTTAATGCAGTGAAAGATATGTAAGACAAACTACAGTCAAATAAAAGACTAATAACAGTATGTATATAAAAATGTGATAGACAAAAGGGAAGAAGAAATGAATGAAAATGTAATTGAGGAAAGAATGGGCCGGAAAGTAGAAGATAGGTTGGAGAGGAGAAAGTGTTAAGTAAGGATTAGGAAAAATAACAGAGTGACTCAAATGAGAAGCATATGTAGTCAGGGGAGAGTTGTTTAGTAAGGGAATAAGGATGTGTGATACCATCTTGGCCTTCTAGGTGTAGATGTTGGAAGACAAACTATTGGGGTCATTTTGTTATTTTTATTTTAAAGATGTGGAGTACAATTCAAGATTAGGTACATAAATGGTCATCATACAGGTGAAGTTTGGGCCTCTTATTGGTCCTCACTTCACCAGGTTTTGGATTTGGTACCCTTGTTTATGTTATATTGTGGTCATTTATCTTGGTTTTTTTAAATATATATTTACACAGGAACTTCCAAGTTAGAGAAACTAAAATGTAATTTTTAAAAGATTGAATAAATGTGAATCTGTAAAGATAGAAATTCTATTGCAAAACAAATATATTGTTTGCTGGTAATTTATGGCTTTTTATATAGTATTTAGCTGGTATACCCAAATAATAAATGTTTTAAAATCTTGGGATTTTCAGACGTATTGCACAATACATATTGAGATGGCAGCATCAGGTGTTTGGGGTTTGAGGGGAGAAGGGCTATTTATTTAATTTGAAACCTTAGCATTTTAGAGCTGGAAAGGACCTTGAATATAATCAAATGATGCTGTACTTATGAAAATGCTTTATGAAATGCAAACTATTTTCTAGGTGCAAGGTAATATCATGTAATACAAACTTTCCTTGCTTATATATGATTAGACTGAAATTCAGAGGCAAAGTGAATTTTTCCAGTCACATGGTTAGCAATAGACAGGACTAGAAAACAAATGTCTTCATTCTGGTTTAAGCATTTTTGCTACACAGAAATTTTTTGGAAAACTCACCAAAAAATAGAAAACCCCAATAGCTCTATAGCCATTAAAGTAATTGAATCAGAGGTTTAAATTTTTCCCACATAGAAAATATCAGGAATACTTCATGTTACAGGCAAATTCTACCAAACATTCTGGGAATAAATCATTCTAAAACTATTCCAGAGAGTAGACTAAGAGGATATATTCTTTTGCATATTCTTTGCTACAAGTATAACCTTGGTAATCAAAACCTAACAAGAATAGTGTGAAAGAGGAAAATTATAGGCTAGCTTTGCCCCACACACACACACACACACACACACACACACACACACATATTTATATTCTGAGTAGAATACTAGCAAACTGAATTCAGATAAGTATAAAAAGACCACATGCTGTGACTAAGTTGTACTGTTCCTCAGCAATGCAAAGTTGGTTTTACATATAAAAATCCATGTGTCCCTCATCATATTAATAAAATAAGAAGATAATGGTCATCCTAATAGATATACAGAAAGCATTTGTTTGAGATTTGATACCCATTCATTAATTTTTAAAAGAAAATAACAAGAGAAGAAACCTTTCTTTTTTTTTTTTTTTTTTTTCTTTTTTTTTTTAGTTGGAGTCTCACTCTCTCGCCCAGACTGGAGTGCAGCTCCCGGCCACCGCAGCCTCGGCCTGCTGGACTCCGGCGATCCTTCTGCCTCAACCTTCCAAGTAGCTGGAACTACAGGCACGCGCTACCACACCCGGCTAATTTTTTGATTTATTGTAGAGATGAGGTCTCGCCAAGTTGCCCAGGCGGGTCTCAAACCCGCGAGCTCAGGCAATCCACTCACTTCAGCCTCCCAAGGCACGAGATTACAGGCTGAGCCACCAAGCCCAGCTGAAGAAACCTTTCTTAAACTAAGAAAGGGTAGTTACAAAATCAAAACAATACAGCAAACACAATTCTTAATGGGGAAAGTTTAGAAACACTCCTTTTAAAAGTGGGGGAAAGTAAATGCCTCCTATTACTGTTTCTACTTAATGTTGTAATGGTTGCCCTACCTAGTGTGAGAGGACAAAATGCTTTAAAGATATAATAATTTTTAAAAACACAAAACTCTCATTGCTCTCAAATTAAATATTCTACACAGAAAATTTTAAATAGCACAAAGTTTTAAAAATATTAAGATATTGCCAAAGTTAGTTACAAGATCAATCTATAAAAGTCAACTGATTTTGTAAACTCCAATAATAAAGTGTTAGAATTTATAATTTTAAAAACATCATTTATGTTGTCAACAATAAGTATAAGGTATCTAGAAATGACTCTAAGAGAAGATATGTAGGACCTGTGTGGAGATTATTATTACACACTAATGAAAGACATTATGAAAGTCTTAAATAAACAAAGAAAAAATAGTCCATGTTCACAGGGTCAGTCTTAGTCCACAAGTGTCTCCAGATTGACTGATGGATTCAGGGCTATCCCATCAGATTTTTTTTCCCAGAACTGCCAAACTGATTCTAAAATTCATATGAAAGTATATAGTTGCCAAGAATAGTCAAGACACTTCTGAAGAAAAAGAATAGGGGGCTAAATAGGAGGTGAAGATTTGTTCTACAAATATCAATAATTTTTATGCAGCTATAGTATTTATGACAATGAGATACTGGTGCAAGTATAGATAAATTGACCAGTAAGTCACAATTCAAAGCCAAGATATAACCCTAAATATACAGAATTTTGAGATGACAAATGTGCTATACATCCCATCAAGGAAGTACGAATTATTTGAGAAGCAGTATTGAGATAATTGATTATATATAAGAAAAATGACACATATCTAGCTGATATATAAAAATAAATACCAGATATATCTAATACTTAAATGTGAAAGGCAAAACTTTTAGATCTTACAGAAGGAAGTTATAGAAAGACTTATAGAAAGTAACTCAGAGAATAAACGTGAGAAAAAGAAGAATTTCTTAGATGAGACACAAGTAGTAGCAATTGTAAAATAAATATTTAGCAACCTAACTACATTAATCTGTGTCCATCAAAAACATCATAAAAGAATGAATAATATCTTTAGATGATGACAGAGAAAAAATAACAAAACAAAATGTAAAAATGAAAAGTCAGGTCACAGACTGGGTTAAAGATATTTGCAATTAAATAATAAACAAAGAATTAATATTTAATATATAAGCAACTCCTGCAAATAAATGTTTAAAATACAAACAATCCAGCAGAAAAATGGGAAATAGACATAAACAGGCATTTCACATAAGAGAATGCATGAGTGAATCATAAATATTTGAAATGTCCAATAAAATTAGAAATAAGGGAAGTGCAAAATAAGATCACAACAAATTGTCATATCACTAGATTGACAAAAAATAAGAAGTTTGCCAATACCAAAGTTTGGAGAGGATATGTTTAAATGGGAATTCTTACACATTGCTTGTGGAAATATAAATAGGTTCATTACTTTAAATAATTTGGAATTTCCCATAGAGTTGAATATTTACATGCCATACAATTCAGGGTTTCTACTCCTAGGTATAATACCTAAGAAAAACATTTCCCTGTGTGCACAGGCAGACATATACAAAAAGCTTTTTTTTTAAAAAAAAACAATCCTGTGTATAGTAGCAGAAACCTGGAAATAATCTAGATGTCTACCAATACAATAATGAATAAATAAATTTTAGTTAGTAAATTGTACTCTATTTAACTCACTGGAACATTTTTCAGTAATGGAAATGGAAACAAAAGAACTACTAATGCAGCTACATGGGTGAATTTTATTTATATAATGTTGAGTGAAAAAAAAGTAGCCATAAAATAATGAATATTGTATAATTTTACCCATATAAAGTTCAAAAACAAAGCCAAAGAGTATTTTGTTTGGACAAAAACATATAAGTGATGTAATCTTTTTTAAGTTAAGGAAATGATAAAACACAATATTCTCAAAATATGGTTAACCTTTGATGGGGATGTAAGTGGATGTGATAATAGAAGTAGCCAAGGACCTTTGACAACAGTCTAGTTCTTGGGTTTAGTGGTGGGTTCAAAAATGGTCTATTATTTTGCTATGTAATTTATGTACATGTATATTCTTTAGTATGTATTAAATATCATATTAAAGCTATAAATATATATATTTTTTCAGAAATCTGCCTGAATCTTCGAGATCCTCCAACAAATATAATTATCATTCCAGAAAAGCAGGTGAAACCAGAATGGGGATTGCCAAAATTAAATCACCGATTTGCCACAAGGTAAAATAGTTTCTTTAAAATGTCTTAAATGTTAATCTTCAATGTTCATTACTAAAAATTAATGCATTAAAATTAGCTCAAAATCTACCCAAAATTATGCTGTAGCAATTATGCAGAGATGCATTTTCAAAATCATAATTGTAGAACTTTTTTACTGTTTAAAGATACCATATCTATTTAATAATTTTGCTTTTTTAGATCAGAACTGGATGATATGCCAGAAAATCATATCTGTGATGTTATTGGCATCTTAGTTTTTGTAGGAAGGGTTCAGCGGTCAAAAAAGAAAGGTAAGCTTTTAAAATTGAAAATTAGAAAAAAAATATTTCAGTGACTAGTTCTGTGTTCATATATATATAATCATTTACCTTCATTTATTTTAATATTCTATTCATATAGAAAGCCGTGAGGATTTTTGGTCATATCGCTGGATACACATTGCTGATGGGACTTCAGAGCAACCATTTATAGTGGAACTGTTTTCTACATCCCAGCCAGAAATCTTTGAAAATATTTACCCAAGTACTCAATTCTTAATTTCTCTCTCTCTCTTTTTTTTTGAAGTAAAGGCATTAATTTAAAAAAACAGAGTAAGCTGACTTACAGAAGTGGGATGATGTTGAGTTAGCAAATTCAAGCAGTCTGACAGCATGTTTAAATCTTTTCTATATTAAGATATATTATGTATTACAGATATTAACCACCTGCTGGTTGTCTATTCAGAATTAATTTAGGATTGAAACCAGTTCATTTCAGAAAACAAGTTCTCTTAAGAATTCTCATTATTAAAACTGCACACAAAAAATCTTAAGACTCAATAAAACTAAAACATGGGCAGTCAGTTCCCTTTGTATTCATTTGGAAACTGAATAAGTGGATCTCATTAAAGACATCAAATACTTTACTAATGTGGCATTAATTGATAGATGATTGGCAGACTATGCAATTAAATAATGACAATGGTAAATATTATTCCATTTGAATATTACATTAATATTAGGTTACTCATGTTATACCAACCGGTCAACATTTTACTTTGGCTTACTTTGGCATTGTCTTTTCCCCCTGCATTCATTTAGATAGAAAGGTATTTTTCTACTAGTTTTATTTATTTGAAAATATTTTAGGTATGCCCTGTTATATATTTTATATAACATAACAAGTTAGTCTTCAGATCTATCATGATAAAAAGTATACTTAATACTTCTCAGCAATTTCGGTGAATAATTCCTTACTTGAATTCAGAAAATAAAGCTATTTTAGATATGGTATGCTATTTTATTATTTCCCAAATGGTTACATGAATAAATACTGATCATTACTTGTGTTAAATGCTTGCCAATATTGAGGAAACTCCTAGTATTTACGACATCTAATTTTTAAACCAGCAATAAGATAGAAATTGTAGAACACCAAGAGAGCTAACGACAATATACAGGACTTCTGCTGTCCCTTTATTCCCTACACAAAACAGTATTACACCCCCCTGCTTCATTAGATTCCACCCTAGGCTTGTGAGATCAAAATTATTTAATATATCTAAATAGAACTGAACCTCACCCCAACCTTTGGGGAATGGAACAGAAAGAATTTTTGCCATAACCAAGGCATGGGCTTCCAAGGTAAGTAGGCTATGACCTCTCATGCAACTTCTTTTAGGGCATGAGTGTCAGTGAAGACCTCTGGTGAAAATTTCATGTCTCATATTTGCTAGGTTTTACTGCCAGGTTTGTTTGTAACCACTTTAAACAACAAGCTGACACAAGTTTTAGAAAAAGTTTCTCACAGAAACTTTGCCAAGCACGTATACTCTATTTCTTGTGATAATATGAACTAGAGCTTTCTAAGAAAGGTATATACAGACTTTGTTGAGATTTATTTTAGTATAATAGTTGACAGCAATCACAATTTCTTCTCATCTTTTGGCCAAGAGTGAAGGAAACAGTTGTTAAACAAATGGTGATTTTTAAGGGGACTTCAGGCCTATGAAGAGGAGCATGACCAAGGGTCTTCTGGAATAATACCAAAATCTTTTGGTAGTATGACTTTTTTAAAATAAAGAAAGTGAAGAACTAAGGGAAACTAATATTGTGTGTTTACAGTATACCAGATGTTTTATAGATATTATTTCATTTTATCTTCTTGCTTACTGTGTACCAGATGCTTATAGATATTATTTCATTTTATAGTCGCAGTTACTTTTTAAAGACTTGATGTTGTCACACATTTTCAGGTGAGAAAGCAAAGATCCAGAGGGGGTCAAGTAATCTTGGATTTCAAACAGCTAGAACGTGTTAGATCTGACTCTCAGATTTTTAATGGCCATGATATTAAAATGGTTTGTTTATTTTTTCAATTTTTATTTCATTGTGGTAAGAACATGTAACATGAGATCTACCCTCTTAACATATTTTAGAGGTTACTTTAATATTAACATCTTTAACCATTAATATTTACATTTGTACAATTTTTTAAACGAAATAAAAGTGAAAAATTAAGATAATTCTTAGCATTTAAACATATTTTAATTTTATTGCTACAGAATAAAGAACTAGTAAATATAAGCTGTAGCAAATGAATCTATAGTTATGCTCTGGAGAAAATTGTATTCTAAAATGAGAACTTACTTTTGTGTGATTATAAGAATTTACATTAATTTCTTCATTTCCTAGTTTGTAACATAATTCATGAAAATAAATGCATGCAATTAATTAAAATAAAAAATATTGAATGAAACTTTAGTAACTAAATAACCAGATAGTTAAAAACAATCTATAACTTTTGAAAGTACTTGAAATCTGAAGACATCATAACCTCATTTTCAGGGATTATTTTTAGCCTATCAAGTTATATATATATCAAGGAAATAAATAGATGTTATAAGCCCTGTCACTGGCCTTAAGGTTTAATTAAGATTAATACATTAGCGATAATAAAATGCTTCATAAGCAAATATAAATGAATACTGTTTAGCCCTATCCAGTGGAAGGAGTAATTTGAGACTCTGTGTTAGACTGCGTTAATCAATAAAAATATCATGGTGATACCTGGCTTTTTTCTCTGTAGGAAATATCTGTTCACACCCAGTTGTATAACCAATTAAAATGATTCTTGCACTCTTCATCTGTGCAACAAGCAAATGACTTTACTTAGGTAGAGCTGTTGTACTGTCTAAAGGAAATGCCTCTGGTATTCTGGTAAGCTAGTGTTAGATTCCTATTGCTCCAAGTGCCCTCAGAGGACTGACAGCACTAGTAATCACCAAGGAGCTTATTAGAAATGCAGAATCTCAGGCCCCACCCTAGATCCAGTGAATCTGCATTTTAAGAAAAGTCCCATGTAATTCCTTTGTTCAATAAAATTTGAGAAGCATTGTGTTAGGTCCTGATCTTGGCATATCCTTTTTGAAATGCAAAAGTAATTTTAATTTCATAATAATTTTTATTTTCTACAGTGACATATTTTGTATGTACACAGTTGAAAGTTGTCAGAAATGACACTCAAGTACCTAAACTGCTTTATCTCACCACTACAAATGAGAGTCGAGTGTTTATTACTGGTGAGTAATTTCTTTGTGTATACTTTGTTGGAAATATATTTTCTCTCCACTAGAATTCTTTAGTACATATTAACTTTTACATTATAACATTCAACTACAAGACAGATTTATTTTTATCTTATCACCATAAGAGTGTTTTAACAAAGAATATTTGACCTATGAAGCATATTGTTTCTAGATTATTTATGATTGAGGCAGTGATTTTGCGACTCACTGGAGAATTGATTTATATCATTTGGTTATCCTTAATTCTTGCTTGATGTAGAATGTAGATAATCATAAATTGCTTGATAAATTGAAGACCATTAGGCCTGATACCATGATATGGATTAAGTTAACAAATATTTTAAAATACTAAATAAAACAAAAATAAGTGTCAAATGTCAGCCCCAAGATCTTATATTTTATTTATACAGCAGGAAGAGTCTCACTATTTGTCTACAAATATATTATTTTTCCCCATTCCCTCCAGTATCAGGGTCAAAACAATTAAAACAAAAGTTTCCAAATGAGAAGGTGAGGGAATAGTGTGGAATAGGATGTGTATGAGAATGCTACCATATTAGTAATTAAGAAATTTGTCGAAAAGAAGAGTCTTAGGGAAGGTGTAACATATCTTTGTCAATGTGTACCTAAACTACTATCAGATGCAAATATGGCACTTTTAAGTATGCTTTACAAACATAAATTTGAATGCTGAGCTGTATTCATAGGCACTTTAGTTCATACAGAATGCCATACTTTCAAGCTACTATATAGGTTAAATTTGGATAACTAGAAAAATTCAAATCATTCGCTTTTTTTTCCCTGTGGTTTTTAGTATCCTATAGACAGCTACAGTTTAGTCCACTTAAACTCTAATACACATCATAACTAATTTCCTTCTCAGGTTTTTTTTTTTTTTTTACAGTCTTTGGATAATTATCTGCTACATAGTGAATAGTAAACTTTATTTTTTTCTGGGCGATATAAGAGAGACTGTTTTACTATTAAACTTTTTATACAAAAAGTTCATGAAGGTTATTACAGTGACCTTTTTATTTCTCACTTCCTTTATGGTTTACCCTTCTTGTAAGGAGGTCACAGAGGCCAGCCGTATACCTACGATACCAAGGTAAAAAACTTTATTCAGTGGATTAAAACAAAGACCGATTCTGGGGAAGTGAAGAATACCGTTATTGGTGGATATTACCCCTATCCACCAGTGCCAGAGACATTTTCCAAGTATAGTAGTTCTGTTAAAGGTACTAATGTACTTGCCAGTCCTTCCTGATATGTTTATGTGTTATACATATGGTATATGCTATTTGTTAGTCATCTTTATTCTTTTCTTTTATGGGAATGAGTCAAAATGCAGCAAATGTTCATTGATAATAATTTTGTCTTAATTTAGACCTAAAAATAAATGTCATTCATCCTAAAGGTTAATATTTTGATTATATTAGACTGGAAAAAATGAGAGAAGGTGGAAGATGACTAACTGGAGATACAGGTTGAATATCTCTAATCCAAAAATCCAAAATTCTAAATGTTCCAAAATTAGAAACTTTTTGAGTGCCAACTTGACACTTAAAGGAAATACTTACTTGGGCAGTTTGAATTTGGGTTTTTAGATTAGGGATGTTGAACTGGAAAGTATAATGCAAATATTCAAAAAAAATCTCAAAATTTGAAACTTTCTGGTCCCATGCATTTTAGACAGGCGATTCTCAACCTCTAATATCTTGACTCAATGTCATTGAGATCAGATGTCATTTTGATAGATCTCAACTCCTATATTACATAGAAAGACTAAAGATATCTAAAAGAGACACGGAGTAATCTGATATTCAAATACTAACAATTGTATTATGCTACTATTATTGAATGATACATACTGTGTTTAACATATTGAGTGCTACCTTTAAATTATGCCAAAATAAATGAGATGCTAAATTTGGAATTCATAAGAGGCCTAATATTAATTTACTTTTTAGGAGAATTAATATGACAATTGAAAAGTTTAACATAAGTATGTTCATTTACAAAGTTATGAAATAATTGCACAGTTTTGAAAAAATAGAGAAACTTTGAAATGGCAACCTAGCAGGGCTCGGTGGCTCAGCCTGTAATCCTGTGCTTTGGGAGGCCGAGGTGAGTGAATTGCCTGAGCCCGCGGGTTCGAGACCCGCCTGGGCAACTTGGCGAGACCTCATCTCTACAATAAATAAAAAATTTTAAAAAATTAGCCGGGTGTGGTAGCGCGCGCCTGTAGTTCCAGCTACTTGGATTGCTGAGGCGGAAGGATCACCGGAGCCAGCAGGTCGAGGCTGCAGTGGCCGGGAGCGGCCACTGCACTCCAGTCTGGGCGACAGAGTGAGACTCCAACTCAAAAAAAAAAAAAAAAAAGAAAGAAAGAAAAGAAACACCAACCTAGTGTCATCTAAATTTTGGCATCCTCTTGTACATCATAATGCTAGCAATATGTAGTATATGGTTAAAATTATTAAAATGTGTTTTTCTGTGCAAGAGCTAGACAACACTTTATAGTTTAAAATATAATATACAAATTACATTCAATATGCAAAATATTTTTTTACAAATGAAGATTCCAGACTGGAAGCCTGTATTACAACTTAACTGATAAATGTGTTTTGCCTATTTCTCAAAAATTATATTAAGGGCATGCCAAATATAAGCACAAAGATTCACAGATTTAAGTTAATATAGTAAGTTTATAATTTCATGTTGTGAAATTATATTGCAAATCTAATTCTTATTTTTATCATTTCAGTTCTATAAAACTTACAATTTCTTTGGAATCTTTTGCAGTTGAGTCGCTCTTGACAGCTATAAGTGAAGTGAGGAAGGAGATTGAAGACTTGCAGTATAGGGAACAAAAGCGCATTGCAATTCAGGGGATAATTACTGTTATAAAGTATATCCCCCATAGTGGTGCAACTGAAAGTGCCTCAGCATCAGAAACACTTCGGGTATGGTGCCAGAGAATTAATAGTATTTCTCTGAAAGCACTGTGATCATAATTACAATTGGTACCTTTTACATTTTATTCAGAACTCACATGTATTGACTCTTAATGATGTAAACCTAAGAGAAAATTTTTGTTTGTTTGTTTTTTGTTTGTTTTCTCTTTCTGTCATTTATTTTGGGGCTGACTGAGCTAATAATGGTCACAGACTCTAACATTTCCCAAGGCCCTCAAAACTTGGCATCTTGTTATTGCTTTCTGTATAATTTGAGCCTATCAGGAATGTTTTAAACTTCCAAGTGGTATATATGACTACATTCACTTTTTGCCTTTTGTCCAGGCCAGTACTAAAGGAAAGCTTCCATGGGAAGTTTTTATCTTTATATCTGGCATGGTAGTCTGACACAGATTCTATAAAAGATAGCAATAACTCTTTGTGGGATAAATGGTCTAGTTGAAGAGGCCAGTTCTGGAATCTAGGCAAAATCAAAACAAACAAGTTAATTGTTTCCTTGAGTTTATCTTTTTAAAATTTATGTCTAGGATTATCACTATTAATATGTAATTAAATGCTTAATCCAACTTTTCAGTTATACTAATATGAGAAGGACTTGTTTATTCCTTTTAAAAATATTTTAGTAGCAGATTAATCATATTTATAAAAGCACTGTTATGATTGCAAAGTTTTGCCAGAACTCTTAAGATTATGAAAAATGGACAAACTAAAATTGTAGAATCTTTTATGAGAGAAATAATTTTTGTGAATTAATTTAACATGTTTTCTCTAAATTGTTGGTTTTAGAATGCTAACCGACCCTCAACATCTCAAGCAGCTAGAGGAGAAAGTCAAAGTCAGGAAAGAAATGTTAAACGGCATCAAGACAATGGGCCAATGAGTTCTCAATGTATGCAAACTGCATCTACAAGTTTGAGTCTGAGCAATAAAGTAAGAATTCTTCAAGGTCCATGTTCTAAACCGTAAGTCATTATATAAAGTATATGCAAAGCATTTTTTTCTTTTGGCTTAACTCTGCCCTATAAAATAAGCAATTAGTTTAGTTTGTATTAGTTTTTTAGGGCTGCCATAAGAAAATACCACAATTAAGTGGCTCAAATACAGAAATTTGTTGTCTCATAGTTCTGGAGGCTAGATACCTCAAGATGTCGACAAGTTTGGTTCCCTGTGAGGGCTGTGAGGAAGAATCTGTTCCATGCTTCTCTCCTAGCTTCTGCTGGTATGCTGGTAATCTTTGGAATCCCTTGACTTGCAACACCCCAATCTCTGCCTTCATCTTCACATTGAGTTCTCCCTGCATTGCATGTGTCCAAACGTCCCCTTTCTATAAAGACATAAGTCATATTGGCATAAGGGCCCACTCTATGCCAGTATGACCTCGTCTTAACAAGTTACATCTGCGATGACCCTATTTCCACATTCTGAGGTACTGATGGTTAGACCTTCATCATATGAATTTTGTGGGGTACAATTCAACCTATAGCAGTCTGCTTTCTAGCTCCCTAAAATCTGTGCCCTTCTCATGTGCAAAATACATTCACCTCTTCACAAGATCCCCAAAAGTCTTAACCTATACTTGCATCAACTCTAGTCCAAAATTTCATCTAATATGATCTAAACTGCATATGGATGTGATTCATTCATTAATGATCATGATGATTTATCCTGGGGCAAAATTCTTCTCTATCTGTAAACCTGTGAAATCAGACAAGTTAACTGTTCAAAATACAGTGGTGGGATGGGCATAAGATAGACATTTCCATTCTTAAAGAGAGGAGTTCGAAGAGAAATGGGGGTTATCGGTCACAAGCAACTCCAAAACCTAACAAGGCAAATTCCATTAGTCTTTAAAGCTTCAGAATTATTCTCTCTTACTCAATGTTGTATTCTCTGGGCCCGCCAAGGCAGAAGCCCCATTCCTTCAGCCTTGGGTGGTGGCCCCACCCTCTGGAACCAAAAAAACCCTCTGGAATTGTAAAGGTGGCTCTGTTTTCTGGACCCAAGGAGGTAGTCACACCCACCAGGGTCATTCTTCTCTTTTCTTGAAGAATAACACCTGTTTGCAGCCAGGTGACCAAATAAGGTCATATTCTGAAGTACCAAGGGTTAGAATTTCAAAAATATAAATTTGGGGGGACACAAGTTAACCTTTAACAGAAGCCCCCTAGCCCCCTTATCTGCCATGTTCGGTATGGACTAATTAAAAATGAGTTTAAAATGGGGAATTATTTTTTTAAATAAATATTTTTATTTCAGCCTTTTATTTTAATTTAAAACATTATAGCTTACATTTGTTTGCCAGTTGTTTAAGCAAGGCACTTTCTAACATAAGCTTTATCTATTATGAATTGTATATGATAAACAGTTTTGGTTTCTTTAAAGTATCAGGAAGCCCCAGACACTAATAAAACAGTCAGGATACAGAAACATTTCAGATTCTAATACTTTTTTTAAACTCCAATGTTTTATAGTTGCCAACCACAGAGCTCCACCAAGCTTTACTTTCCAGAGATTCTTTCAAATTTCATTTTATGTAGACATGATTGATCGACTCATTGGCCCTGTGATTGAAGTCAGTATTCAGCCTCCCTCCCCTCCCCAGAGGTTGGGTTAGCCCATAGTTCCAATCCTCTGGATTCCAGGAGAAAAGAGCACTCAAGCTTCGCATCTCTTCTCAGATCTTGCCCTGTATGTGTCTTCATTTGGCTTATCCTTTTCTGTATCCTTAGTAATAAAACACTGATTGTTAAGTATAGCACAATCCTGAGTTCTGTGAGTTGTTCTAGTGAATTATCAAACTTGAAGGGTTTGGGGGAATCCCTGAATTTATAGCCAGTCAGTTAAAAGTGCAGGTGCCCTGGGGGTCCCCTAAAGTGTGGCTAATATCTTAAGCAAGGGAAGTCTTATGGAGAACTGAGCACTTAAGCCTGTATAGTCTGATGCTAACTCTGGGTAGTGTCAGAATAGAACTGCAATATACCCAGTTAAAGGGGAAACAAGAGGCCGTGTTTGGTGGCTTAGCCTGTAATCTCAGCACTTTGGGAGGCCTAGATGAGTGGATTGCCTGAGCCTGTGGGTTAGAGACCAGCCTAGGCAACAGAGTGAGACTCCACCTCAAAAAAAAAAGTGGAAACAAGAACTCAATGAACTCTACTGATAAGTTTAATAGTAATTGAAAATAGTAAAAAAAAAAAAAAGTAAACAAAAAGATATGTTAATAGAAAATATCCACAATCCTCTAATTACTTGGTTGGTCTTTCTGGTGACAAGCCCCCATCATGAAACTATCTAGCAACCTAGTTACCTCATTAGAATAACAAAGGTAGTCTTATCACTCAGAAAATTCCAAGGGTTTTTGAGGTTCTGTGCCAGGAACCCAGGACAGTAGCTCCTTGTAAGAAACTCCATATAAGAAGCCGGGCTCGGTGGCTCAGCCTGTAATCCCGTGCCTTCGGGAGGCTGAGGTGAGTGGATTGCCTGAGCCCGTGGGTTCGAGACCCGCCTGGGCAACAAGACCTCATTTCTACAATAAAAAAAAAAAAAAAATCAGCCAGGCGTGGTAGTGCATGCCTGTAATTCCGGCTACTTGGAAGGCCAAGGCGGAAGGATTACCGGAGCCCAGCAGGTCAAGGCTGCGGTGGCCGGGAGCGGCCACTGCACTCCAGTCTGGGCGCCGAGTGAGACTCCAACTAAAAAAAAAAAAGAAAAAGAAAAGCAGAAGGCACCATAGGAAAGATTTCAATAACAATTGTTTCCTGAAAAGCATTTGTTAATTTCAATTAATGATCACAAAAGACTTACGCATGTATGGGCATTATAAACGATTTCTGATTTTCTTATATTAGCAATTTCACAACAAACTTCATATTCTTGTCATTTTTGTATAATGTCTGCTTTTCTTAGGCAGAAGACACTGAAAACGTTCTTTCAGTTGATTGTACAGAGCATTTTAACACACAGAGCAAGATGACTTACATTATCTTATTTGATCTTCAACTTCCTTGTAAGGGAGGAGAAGGATAATTATCTCAGTTTTATAGATATAGATGGTGAATTTTAAGTTCATAAAGGATAAAATATAGGATTTATACATGTGCATATTAAGTACTTTTAATTTCTTTGCATAAAAGACTTTATAAGACTACAAAAATACTAACTATACTTATTATATAGATGAGGAAATTACATATTATAGAATCTATATGACTTCTGCCTAAGGTTAATAAATTGCTAATAATGGCAAGATTAGAATATAACTTACAACCCCTGACATAATTTTTATAATATTCTGCCATAATATTATAATTAGATTAAAATTAATATTACAATTATATTAAAATTATAAAATAATTCTTATAATATTATTTTATAATAATAACATCATATATATCGTTAGCTTCTTTTATTCCTCTTCACTCTTTTCTATCCTTAGTTATCTTTCTTTTCTTTTTTTCATTTTTGTCTTACTTTTTTCAATTTCCTGGGTTGATACCTATGCACATTGTATAGCTCCATATCTGTCATTCACCCTCTCATCTTTAAGTCATACAAATGAATGATTATGTATTCCAAGTAAAAAATCTCCCAAACCAGGTTTTTAAAAAATTCTATATAATATTGAAAAGGTAAACTGAGGCAAGGTGGGCTGTTGCCTTGGTAATAATGCAAGATTGCAACAAGGAAGAAAGTATAAAGAAGTAAAGTTTATTATTCACCTTTCACAGACAGTAGGGGGCCAACACTCCAAGGCAAGTGTGGCATGGCAGGCTAAAGACTAGGAATATTTAAGGGCTCTAAAGCAAACCCCTACAGCAAAGGGGCTTAGACCTGGAGGAAGTTTAGCCCAAAGGGAGTGTACAAAATTGTATTCTTTGGTTTCTATAGCAGTCACATAAATTAAATATTGTGACATTGACATTATGTAGTGTTCCATGACCTCAGGTGGTGGGCTGGGGTAGTCATGGTTGGATAATAACAATATATAAGCATGCCTGCTGGTGGTGTGCTGGAGGACTTCACAGGCAGCTGATAACAAAGTATTGATACAAATGTCTAAAAAAGATAAATTGTCAGCAAGCAGGGCATGCTCAAGGGGTTCCATGTAATTTCTAATTTCTAAGACTAAAACATTCTTTTTCATTAATGATTACATGGCAAAAAGCGTTTGGGGCATGCAGGCTGTGTAGCAAGGGGATTTCAAGGGGTGAGGCCTAAGCAAAATGGCTGTGCTGTTTTGAAATGGCTTCATTAAACTAAGTATACTCTGTACTTTAAAGGTTCCCTCTTTTCAAATATAATGAGAATATTAGAGTTTGGGAAATGATTTTTTTCTAATTTATTTCAGATTAAAAAATCACTTTATAATCACACTTTTTAAAAAGTATATACATGTTGTTGAAGGCTATCAAAATACATGTAATTTAACTACTTTAGTTATTTTGATTTCCCTCAGAGTTTAAATTTTTTATTTACTAATTTCTAGGAATACTACATTTTTATTAATTGAAAATTTTTAAAAATACACTAAAAATATGTTTCTGCCAGAATTCTATAGCTAAATTGTACATTTGTCCTCGTAAACCCTACTTCTTTCTAATTCACGAATAACTGCCTAGTGGAATTAAGAATACTATAAAAAATAAATATATTGATAAAATAAGTAGAGCAATGTTATGTGGCATTCTACAACATGACATCTCTGTTTTACTATTTGCCTTTAGTTTTCAAAATACAGCAATAGGATAAGGATAAAACTTTTCACAGTCGTATGCTAAAAACCCATAAGATGGAAATCTTTCCTTGTAAAAACATGCTTCTCCTTAGCTTCAAAATAAGATGCTTCCTCTTTTCTCCACTCGAAAACAAAATAAAGTCTATACTTTCATAGAAAGATTAGTCTGGTAGAAGAGACCGACTTATACACCTGTAATTTCAATACAGTGTGATGAATGCCATAACAGATGCTTATTCATAGTGCTATAATATGAGCAGTTAATGTTGACTAAAGATTGGGGAGACTTCTTGTAGGAAATAATGCCTGAGCTAAATTTGGAAGGATTAATAAGAGCTAACCAGGGAAAGAAAAGAGGACAAAGATTGTTCCAGGCAAAAAGAAAAACGTGATGGTTTAAAGCAGCTTGGAACTAATAAAATACTATATGAAATGATGTTGGAAAGATAGGCCAGATTGTTTTCCATAATTTTTAAACAACACAAACAAGAAAACTAGGCCATTGTGCTGATTTTTGAATTTTCACTATAGAGAGTGAAAATATTTCCATCTTCAGTTGATATTTAATAAAGTTAAATGCTCCCTTTTATGGAATATTTCTTAAAAGAAAATGTAAATCTATTGCAGTATTTGAATTATATTATGTATAGACTTTTTCATAATTAATGTATTTTAATGCACTATTTTAAGAAATTTAACCTGTATATTGCCTAAATTTATTGAATTAGAATAAATTCTTAATAGAACCAGTTAGAGTTGGTTTTTATTGAAGCTCTTTTTATAACTATTGGTTATATTCTTTGTATTGTTTGTAGGGTTGCTGTACCTCAGCCAGGAGCTTCTGCACAAACAAAAGAAAATAAAACCAGCACGCCAAGCATCTTTCAACGTATGTAACTGTTGTTTATTATTATTTATGAATACTTTATGAAACATTCTTATATTCAGATTACTGTTTGCATATGGTAATATTGCTTTGAATATACAAATATTAGCTTGGATCACTGTCAAAAGTACTGACCAATTTGGTATCATCCCAAAAGTGAAAGTAATTATAAACAGACATGCATACCAATTTGTTTCTTTAGTAATAGTACATCCCTTCAAATGTATGGTTTTTAATTAACAAAAGAATAATTAAGTAGGAAATTTAATTGTTTAAATTTTTTTATATTCCAAAATATTTTATTTATTTATTTTTATTTTTTATTTTAAAGATGTGGGGTACAGTTCAGGGTTATGTATACAAATGGCCATTGTAATTTTTAATTGACAGTAAATATAGGTAAATATTAAAAGTAAGTTGTTTCTTTTTTTTGCTATTGGATTAACTGGCTTTAACTTTGGATTAATTTCTGAAGTGATCTCATAATACAATTTTGTTCTAGTTGGGTGTCTTTGGAGTGGTTTGGTTTGAATCAGAATCTTATAAGGGATCATCTCTCTGGACTAGACTTTTTTAGCACTTTATCTTCTTCTTGCTTATGGTGTTATTCTTATTTTCTTTTCATTTTCCACCTAGACAGAATCGATACTATCATTTTATTACATACTTCCTTGTTAAGTTTGATATCCCAATGAAGCTTCCATAGTATTTGAATGTGTTTTTAATTTTTTTAAATGTTACTCTTCTGCACTAACCTTATCTACTAGATTTATGACGGTTGACTGATAATAGATTTTTATTCATTTCTCATGTCATAGTCTAAACAGACTAATCTCTGTATAAGGCTGAATACTTTGTCTAAAAGTGTCAATGAGCATTTTAGATGATCTCAGTTTAAAAAAATGGGACATGGAGAAAAAGATTATCTTCCATAGCTAAGCATAATTTGAAATTTAAAAAGTTTCTCAGAAAATGGATCTGACCTAGACTCTACATTCTAAACATGAAGGAGAAAAACATAATTGTTTTGAGTTTTGTGATTCTCTGCTGAATATCCAAGAAAGCCAATTAATTTTTTATTCTTCATTTTGTCAGCTTGGTAACTAAACTTCAAAGAGGTTTTTATATTAGCAGGTGCTTAGATTATCTCATTTGTTTTGCCTATGGGAAATAACATGGTACTTACCACAACTATGTATAATAGCACCAGCCATTTATTAAACATTTATGTGCCAGGAACTGTGCTGAGCTTATCACATAGAGAATGATTATTTGATATTAATCTCATATTTTCTTTCCTAGTTCATACTGTTTTGGAGAAGGCTTTTGTTTAGCTATAACTTTATCATTTGCTTGCTAACTAAAATTAAAAGTAGAATCGATTAAGTCTTAGTATAGAAAAATAAATAAATACAGGAATAGTCTACTAGACCTGTAGTAAAAAGAGGAACTGATTTCTGGTCAATCTGGCTGATTGAAAACCCACAAAGGAATCTGGGATCTCCCCTTCCCCCTGGAAAAAAAACATATGCAATTAGAGAAAATATCTATAAGTAAATATAAAATCAAGTTCAAAACAAGGATGAAATTCCCAGTTGCCAGAAACAAAAAAGGGAATTTAAATTTGGTAATGAGTAGGAACCAAAACTAAAACTGCTCATGGGCATTTCAGAACTAAATAGGGGCCTTAATTAGCATTGGCTGAGGTATAGTAACCACAAGGGAAGGAGAGTCCAGACTACAGGCTGCCTACATGTGAAGTAGAACTAGTAAAAAGTTGGTAGGTTATGGAGGGCCGGAGAAATTATGTCCATCAGTGTAGAGCTTCCTGTATCCCCTAGGTAATGAGTATGAAAACGTCATCTGAGAGAAATTGGAATCCCAGGTCTGTGCAACATCAACGTGTGGTCACATTTCACGTGACTAAAATGGTAAGGACACTGAACTAGGGAATTAACACTAATGTCTGGTGCAAAATTAGTGAAATCAAAACCCTAAGGTCATGACAAAAACAATTATGAAACTCCCTAAAAGGGAGGTTTCTCGTGACTAGAGTTCTTGGGAATCCCATGTCTGTAGGCATGGAAAACGATGTCTACAGAAAATGAATTCATGGTTAAAAAATTACAAACTTCCCAAGAAAATGAACTACTTCTTTAAGGCAATGTGATCAGATGTAACACATGAGAGGATTTATACCCCAGGAACTAGAAATACCAAGCCAATCAGAAAGAGGCTTTAAAATAAACGTGTTTAAAAAGTTAAAGAAATAAATAAAAAATCATAAGTCAGGAACATATCAATATAAAAAAACAACTGACATATATGAAAAATACACATGCACACACACACACACACACACACACACACACACACACACACACACAGGACTGGTTGAAGAGTAGACAAATGCAGATGAATACATAGATTCTATTTATTGTTTCTCTGTTATATATTTGCTCTAACATTATTCTTTCTCTTAATTTTGGGTTTAGTTTTCTCTTTTTCTAATTTCTCGAAGTATACAGTTAGGTTATTGCTTTGATATTTTTTATATCAGAATTTACAGTTATAAATTTTCTTCTGAGCACAACTTTCACTACATCCCATAAGTTTGTTTGTGTTGAGTTTTCTGTTCTTTTTTTTTTTTTTTTTTTTTTTTTTTTTACCTCAGATATTTTCTAATTCCCCTTGTGATTTAGTCTTTGATCCACTGGTTTTTGTTTTTGTTTTTGACTTATTAATCATAACCTTTGCTTTTCCTTTTTTTAATTTTAAAGATGTGAGGTACAATTCAGGATTAGGTATACAAGTGGTCATCATACAGGTAATGTTTGGGTCTCCCTTTGGTCCCCACTTCACCTGGTTTGAGATCAGGTATGCTTATTGATGCTGTGTTTTTGAGAAGAATGTGTACTCTACTGTGTTGGGTGAAGTGTTCTACATATGCCTGTCCTAATTGGCTTACAGTGTTGTTTAAACTTCTTTCCTTAATCATCTTCTATTTACACGTTCTGTCCATCATTCAAAGTGATGTATTGAAGTATCCAATTATTATTACAGAATTTTCTATTTCTCCCATCAATTCTGTCAATGTTTGCTTCATACATTTGGGGGCCATTTTTTAGGTGTATATAACTTTATAATTTGTTTCTTCTTGATATACTGACCCTTTTATCAGTAGATAATATTCTTTGTCTCTTATAGGAGTTTTTTTAAATTTCTTTTTACTTTAAAGTATATTTTGTCTGATATTAAAATAACTTTTCCGTCTCTCTTTTGGTTACTATTTACATGGAATGGATTTTACATCCTTTTAATTTCAAAACGTTTGTGTCTTTGTGTAAAGTGAGTTTCTTATAGACAGCATATATGTGTATCATGTTTTCTTTTTATTTGCCAATCTCTGACTTTTAATTACAACGCTTATTCTATTTATATTCAATGTAATCACTGATAAGGAAGGACATATTTCTGATATTTAGTTCTTTGTTTTCTGTATGTCTTATATCTTTTTTGTTTCTCATTTACCACCTTACTGCCTTTTTGTGTGTGTTAAGTTGATATTTTTTGTAGTGAACTGTTCTGATTCCATTCTCATTTCCTTTTGTATATATATATTTTAGATACTTTATTTGTGGCTACCATAAGGATTAAATTCAATATTCTAAATTTATTATAACCATGCAGTTTGAATTAAAAGCAACTTCAATACCATTTTAAAAATTCTACTCCTATACAGTTCTTCTTCTCCACCATTATTTATGTTGTCATCATCACAGATTATATCTGTATACATTATATGCCCTAAAACATAGATTTATAATTATATTTTATGCACTTTATACATGTTTGTTTTCATATGGAAAATAAAAAGTTGCAAACTAACAATACAATACTGCTCTTATAATTGTCTCTGTAGTTACCTTTACCAAAGTTATACAGCTTTGATTTACTGCCTAGTGTCCTTTCATTTCAACCTGAAACACTCCCTTTAGCATTTTTTTAATAGAGTAAATCTAGTGGTAACAAACTTCCTCAGCTTCTGTTTATCTTTGAATATCTTAATTTCCTTCTCATTTATGAAGGACATTTTTGCTGGATATAGAATCAACCAAGAATTTTTTTTCCAGAAATTTAAATATATAATTCCACTGCTTTTTAGATCCTTGTTTTTGGGTTTTTTTTAATAAGAAATTTGCCATTGAACTAATTGAGGCTTTCTTGTATTTAACAAGTCACTTCTCTCTTGCTGTTTTTACTTTGTCTTTTGTCAGTTTGATTATAATCTGTCTCATTGTGGATCTCTTTGAGTTTATACTACTTGGAGTTCATGGAGCTTTTTAGATGTGTAGATTCATTTCTTTAATTAAATTTGGGAAGGTTTTCACCACTATTTCTTCAAATATTGTTTATGCTTTTTTTTCCTTCTTTCTGTAACTCTTATAATGTGGATGTTGGTCAACTTGATATTGTCCCACAAGTTCCCTAAACTCCATTTACTTTTCTTTATTCTTTTTTCTTTCTGCTTCTCATACTGGATAATTTGGGATGACCTGTCTTCAGTTTCACTGATTCTCCCTCTGCCTCCTGAACCCCTGTTGAACCCCTCTAGCAAATTTTTCATTTGAGTTATTGAACTTTTCAGCTGCAGATTTTCTATTTGCTTCCTTTTTATAATTTCCTTTTCTTAATATTCTCATTTTGCTTGTACATTGTTTTTCTGATTTCTTTTAGATCTTTGTTTATATTTCCTTTAACTTTTTTAACATATTTAAAACACTTGTTTTAAAGTGTTTGTCTTGAAAATCCATTGTCTGGGCTTCTCCAGTGACTGTTTTTGTTTATTTATTTTGTTCCTCTGAATAGACTTTACTTTCCTGTTTCTTTGTATGCATTTGATTTCTTGTTGAAAATTAGACATTGCGATATTATAATATAGTAATTGCAGGAATCAAATTCTCCCTTTTCTTGGGTTTTTTTGCTCTTGCCAAAGCTGTAGTAGTCCATTTGCAGATCATTTCTTGTTGCATGTGATCACTGAAGTTTGTTTCTCTCCTTATGTTCATCTATTATTTTGACAGAGATTTTTTTTGGATGACAGGAACTTTCTTTTTAAAGCACATCTCTCAATCTTTGTAGATTGGCTCTGTGCTCAGGCCTTCATTCAACACTTAGCTAGACTTGCACTGAGCCTAGGGAGCAGCCCAAGGTCTAGGTTTAAGGTCTTAGGTCTTTTTCTGAGTATGAATCTTATCCAGGGCCTGTATTTGGCTTTTTAAATTCCCAAGGATACATGAATGCTTTTGAATACATTAATTTCATGACAAATTTTTCTACCTGACTTTTCCCCCTGGCTTCAGGCAGTTTATATCTCTACTGTTATCTTTTGCCCCAGGTGTCTACAGGTTGTTTGTTCACCTTACAATGTTTTTGAGCCATACTCAATGTTTTATCAGCCTGGGTAAGTTCTAAGTTAAGTGAAACAGAAACAAATCTTGTGCCAGTCCTTCATGGAGACCTCAAACAGATTAGAACAGATCGACACAATAGCTTGGGAATTAAGCCTACTTTGCTCCAATCAGAACAAGGGACTAGGGTCCCCTACTGGGAACCTAGGCTGCCCTCTTCAATACTGTTGCCATACCTGGGAGGAAGTGGAACAAGGGCAAGTAAAAGTGCCACAATGCTTTTTTATCCTTTTTAAGTTGCCTTTGTCTTGATTCAGCATTGACTGGCTTGCTGTAAACCTTTGACCGTTTTTTCAGATTTTGTGAAAGTTAGTTTTGACAGTTTCTGTTTGCTTTTCAGCGTTTCTATTGAAGAACAGAAGCTTGGAGATGCCTACTCTGCCATTTTGCTAGATTCATAAGGTTTTGTTGTTTTTTGATAATAACACTGATGATAAATGCATAGGTCCATTAATTCATAAGGGGTTGTAAAACGGCCATGTAGTAATTCTATCACTCCTTCTTTATTTATTAGCTGAAATAGCTCTATGAGGAAAAACCTTGTCACTTACTATTTGATTATCTATATGTATAATTCATTTAGTAAAGATAGGATAAGAGCTTTATACTTCTCTTTATCAACTTTCAAGATATGAGTTGGATCCCTAGCATTTTCCAAAGGTGACCAGTTAGGTTTTGCTTGGTTTTTGTATTTTTAATATTGTGAACTCATGAATTTAAACATACATGATGTGTTTTGTTATTATAATTACTATCCTCATCACTGCTCACCCTATTCCATCTTTGGCTAATAAGGAACTCTTCGTATTTGCTTATATGATTGTGATATGATCCTAATAGCGTACATTAGCTTTTTTGTTATCTAGTTTGAAAACATATTTCCAGGATAATCTTTAAACTTTCTTGCACCAGACATGGAATCAGCCATTTCTCTGTAGAGCTTTGGAATTTAGAAACTAACGATTTGGGTATTATGGGTGCTCACTGATGCTGGCTTAGCTATTATTTCTAAGCCTTTGCAATGAACAGTACTAAAAAATGTGTCTGGTTGATTTGTTAGTTGTTAGCTGGTTGGTAAGTTAAGATAAAGTAGGTTATGATTTCACACTTATATTTCCAATTCAAATGCGCAACTAAATAAATTTCACTTAGGAGATAAATATAGAGGGCTACTACTGCAAGAATCCTGGCTCTGAAAACCTTAGGGATGAGAAAATTCAAATATCAAATAGTAATTTATTTTCTTTAACCTACCACATATAAAAACATTCTTAGAAAAAACCCTCAACATCTAAATCAACAGTATTACTATAAACATTTTAAAGTTTGTTTTTAATTTTTTGTTTGTCCTTGAGGTATACCTCACTAGAGATGTGCAGTCAAATTATTATAGTTTAAATTCATTTTACTATTCCTTTTTGTTTAGTTCTACTATCAACTAGATAGCCATTTAGGTTCTTTTTTATTTTGATGCTTAGGAATTGCATTCTTTAAATAAACATTTAATTTTGTTTTATAATTTGTAAATTATTTGCATGGTTTCAAAGTCAAATAAACAAAAATAATATATGTTTTAAAAAATTTACTTTCAATGCCTGTTCCCTGCATATTACTCTTATATAGATAACTTTTAATTAATTATATTTTTAATTACATCTAACTTTTAAATTAATTCCTTATCACTAATTCTAATTAAGTAGAGAATATGGTATATTATCTAATAATTTGTCTCTAAAAAATAAGAAGATATGCATGCATATAAGAGACAGGGAGAAATTCATGCCCTTCCTTTTTTAGATAAATGTGCTGTAACTACCGTTTAAGAATAATTTGGCATTACCTAATTTGTTGGGAATGTGTTATACCCTGTGATCCAGCAATTCCACCTATATTGTTGGCCACATAGGCATATTCTAAGATTTTCATTGGAACATTGTTTATAATGAGGAAAATTAAAAGATAACGTTAATTAACAGAGGATGTATACATAAAATATATTATATTAATATACTATAATACTATATTGAAGTTTTAATGAGTCAATTAAATTTATATGTGCCAACATGGTTATTAATGTATTCTTAGATAGTTTCATCATAGCTTTGACTTTTTCTATGTTTGTAAGTTCAAAAATCATTCATTTTGTGCATACACAAATTAATATGTGTGTGTGGCTTGATTGTACTGGGTACTTTGAAAACTACAAAGTTTACCATCTTATTCTTTATATCTAGTAACTTAGATACATAGATAAGACATACATTTGAAAAGTTAACAATAAACAGGAACAGTGCAACTAAAATCACAAGACATTACAGGTAGCCTCTGACTTATGCAATCCTTTAAAAAGTCTATTATATACTTGTTACAAGCATAGACCTATCACAGACTGCAATGCCCTGTTCTTTTTTAACCTTGTAGATCTTGCATCAGGGTGGAGTCAGTGGAGGCAAGGGGGAAGAGGCAAAGAAAATAGCTCCTCTCCCTCTTCCATGCTTCCATATACCCCTACCTACCACTCTTATCCACATAATGAAATTCTCAGAGTAACTTTTGTAAAGAAAATAATCACCATGCCTGCATACATACATTTATACTGTGTCCTTTTTTACCGCCCAACCTAAATATACTCTTTTCCTTAAAATTTTCCTCACTAAAATATAAAACCAATCTCACTAGAAATAAGAGTAAAATGGACAATTAAAATAATAGAGTGGTAATTTATAAGATAAAAATATAATTGTACTAAGTAATTAACCTATATTTTAGCTATGTATTAGGCTTAAAATATAATATTTCATGTGGTAGTATTCAAGCAAACAGTAATTCTAGTTCATTATTTTCCATCTTGTTTTTAGAAAAACTGGAGTTCTAGATATATTTTTTTCTGTTTCCTCTTTATTGCCTCTGAGTTGTTATTTACAACCAGTAACTTCCAGTCTCCTGAGATGATTTCCTACCCATTTGTAATAATTAATTATAAATATATGATAGAGATGGCTAACTATCCCCAGTTACTAAAATTTAAAAAAAAAATGTTTCTTTAAAGGAATTTTTCAAATAAACATTTATATATTGGCAATTCTCAATATTAACACTCAAATAAGAGAATATACATATAAAATATTGAGTCAATCATAGAAATTTTTCTCTATAACGTAGATATAAGTATTTATTTTTTAAAAATTTGAATAGCACATAACTTTTTCTTTTGCATGCTATATTCTAGAATAAGTTCATCAGGAATGTTTAACATGGTTTAAATCATTGCAATAGCTACTAATTATTGTTATAATTACATACTTTTATTAGTTTGAGGAGAAGACAATAATTTCTAGAAGTTAAAAAAAGACAAAATCATTTCCCAATCTTCAGTTTAATCCTATTAAGTTTTTTTCTTGGCTTTGGTTTATTTCTTTCTTTTCAAGTGATTATGTTTTTTATCCATTTTGTTATCAAGCACTATTATAGAAAGATAAGTATGTTCATCAGTTGAATTTTTACTTTTAAAAAACTCATGTAATTTTGCAGTATTTTACATTCCTGGTGTGTAAGAAGTATGTGTTCAACTTCTCATTTTCGCTTATAACTCAATTCAATACTTTACTTGTAATAGATTGTCTGGAAGTCTATAGCTAGGTTTAAGAAAATAAGCAAGTAGTCTGGGAATATGGAATAAAGTCTAAAAATCAAAAGTGGTATATAAATCATATCAAAACCTTGCTGTCAAAGCCACCTTCTGCCTCAGCAAGACTTTAGGATAAGAATCAACACCAGGACATAGGCAAGGAAGCAACTCAGCAACCCTGATAAACTCTGAGCTATCAGCCTGCCTCAGTTAGCAGAATTGACAGCATGAGAGTCTTGTTACAAAATCATTTTTTTTCTGATTCTGTCCTATGTCTGATTCTACCAGGGGATACTATTTAATTATTTTTTTTTCCTTTTAATTTTTTTATTTTAATAATGTGGGGTACAATTCAGGGATAGGTATGCAAATGTTCATTATGCAGGTACCCTTGTTAATGAGGTATGCCCCTCCTTCCCAAGGCAGATTCCCACTACTGCCCATCCCACTTCCCTGCCTCCTCTCAACAGTTTTCTACTACTGCGAATCATTCTCTTATAGTATTACAATAATTGTTCAAGGTACACTTATGAGTGAGAACATGTGATACTCAGTTTTTGTTTCTGTGAAATATCACTCAGTATTATAGACTTTAAGTCCATCCTGGATGCTGTAAAGTTCATGATTTTGTTCTTCTTTATGGTTACATAATATTCCATTGTGTATATGCACCACATTTTTTATTTATCCAGTTCTCTTTTGACAGGTAGCACAGTTGGTTCGTGTTCTTGCTACTGTGAACAATGCTGTGATAAACATATGTGTGCAGGCATCTTTTTTATAGAGTGATTTGAGTTCTTCCAGGTATGTTCCTGGTAGGGGGATTGCGGGGTTGTATGGAAGGTCGATTTTTAGATCTTTTAGGAATTGCTACACTGTTTTCCACAGAGGCTGTACTAGTCTACATTCCCACCAATAGTATAAAAGTGTTCCCTTTGTGCTGCATCCTCTCCAGCATCTGTTGTCTTTTGAGTTATTGATGATGGCCATCCTGACTGGAGTTAGGTGATATCTCAGCGTGGTTTTAATATGCACACTGGTTTTAATATGGTTTTAATATTCTTTGACACCTAGTGAGGCTGAGCATTTTTTCATGTATCTGTTGGAGGCTCCTATGTCTTCTTTTGAGAACTGTCTATTTATATCTCTTGCCCACTTTGTAATGGGGCTGTTTGTGTTTTTTCTTTTCGGCACATTTGAGTTCCTTGTAGATCCTAGATGTTAGGCCTTTGTCAGACATACAGTTGGCAAGTATTTTTCCCATTCTGTGGGCTATCTCCTCGCTCTCTTGATAGTTTCTTTGGCTTTGCAGAAGCTTGTCAGTTTGATGAGGTTCCACTTATCTATCTTATCTCTTATGACATGAGCGCTTGGGGTTTTGATCAGGAATTGGTTGCCAGTTCCAATTTCCATAAGGGTATCTATTGCATTTTCTAAGGTTCTTACAGTTTGGGGTTTTACATTTAGGTCTTTGATCCACTTAGAGTTGATCTTTGCATATGCTAATAGGTAGGGATCTTGTTTAATCTTCTGCATGTGGTCAGCCAGTTTTCCTAGTACCATTTACTGAATAGGTTCTCCTCTACCCAGTCGGTGGTGGAGGCTTTGTCGAAGATGAGTTGGTTGAGAAATTGATGTTTTGCTTCTGGAATCTCTTTCCTGTTCCATTGGTCTAATGCCTGTTATTGTACCAATACCAGGTTGTTATTATTATTGTAGCTTTATAATCGAGTTTAAAGTCTGGGAGTGTGATACCTCCTGCTTTGTTTGTTGTTGTTGTTATTTTTTTGTTTTTGTTTTGCTCAGGATTGTTTTGGTGATTTATGGTCATTTATGCTTCCATGTGAATTCCTGTATTGTTGTTTCCAGGTCTGAGAAGAATGCTGATAGCAATTTAATGAGTATTGCTTTAAATCTGTAGATTGCCTTGGGTAGGATGGACATCTTAACAATGTTGATTCTTCCAGTTCATGAGCATGGAGTATTTTTCCATTTGTTTGTGTCATCTTTGATTTCTTTGAGTAGCGTTTTGTAGTTTTTGTTCTAAAGTTCTTTCACGTCTCTGGTTAGGAAGGTACCAAGGTATTTGATGTGTTTCTGGTTATTGTGAATGGGATTGTGCTTTTTATTTGAGTTTCTGTTTGTTTATTATTGGTGTTTAGAAATGCGATTGTCTTTTGTACAATTATTTTATACCCTGAGACTTAGCCAAAGTCCTTTATCAGTGCAAGGAGGTTTTTGACAGATTCTCTTGGGTTTTTGAGGTATAGAATCATGTTGTCTGCAAAGAGGGATAACTTGACTTCTTTTCCTATTTGGATACCACCGATCTCCTTATCTTGTCTGTTTCCTCTAGCTAGGACTTCTAAAACTACGTTGAAAAGGAGGAGTGAGAGTGGGCATCCTTGTCTTGTTCCAGCTTCCAGGGCAAATGGTTCCAATTTCTGTCTGTTTAGCAGTATGCTAGCTGTGGGTTTCTTGTAGATGGCTCTTACTATTTTGAGGTATGTTTCATTTATGCCTAGATGTTCAAAGATTTTTATCAAGAAGGGGTGCTGGATTTTATCAAAAGCTTTTTCCGTATCTAGTGATATAATCATGTGTTTTTTGTTTTTACATCTTTTGATGTATTTAATTACATTTATGAGTTGAACCAACCCTGCATCGCGGGGATGAAGCCTACTTGGTCATGGTAGATGACTGTTGAGATGTGTTTTTGGATCCAATTTGTTAGGATCTTGTTGAGAATTTTAGCATCTATGTTCATCAAGGATATTAGCCTGTAGTTCTCATTCTTTGTTGGATCTTTACCTGACTTGGGTATCAATGTGATGTTAGCTTCATCAAATGATTTGGGGACAGTTCCATCTTTCTCAATCGCCTGGAATACTTTCAATGATTGGTATCAGTTCCTCCTTGTATGTTTTGTAAAATTATGCTGGAAAGCATCTGGTCCAGGGCTTTTTTTTGTAAGTAGTATTCTTATGACAGTCAATTTCCTTGATTGCCACTGGTCTATTTGGGGTCTCAATTTCTTCTTGTTTCAACTTGAGGAGGTTGTGTGATGTCAGAAAGTCCTCCATTTCCTTTAGGTATTCAAGTTAATTTCCATATATATGTACATAGTAGTCTCTGATAATCTTGTATATTTCTTTGGGGTCAGTTGTGACTTGACCTTTTGCATTTCTGATTGTGTTTATTTAGGTTTTTTCTCTCTTTTTCTTGGTCAGTCTAGCTAGGGTACCATTGATCTTGTTTATCCTTTCAAAGAACCAGCTTTTTGTTTCATTGATTTTTTTTTCTATTATCTTTTTGTTTTCTATGTCCCTAATTTGGGCTCTTATTTTGGTGATCTGGATTCTTCTGAGGAAGTTAGGATTTTGGTAGTCTTGCTTTTCCAGCTCCCTTAGGTGATTTGTTAGACTGTTAACTTGTGATCTTTCCATTTTATTCATGTGTGTTTGTAGAGGTATAAATTCCCCTCTTACTACTGTTTTCATGGCATCCCAGAGGTTGTGGTAAGATGTTTCTTCATTTTCATTTGTTTCCAGGTATCTTTTAATCTCTGTTTTGATTTCCATGTTTACCCAGGGGTTGCTTAGCATCATGTTGTTTAGTGTCCATGTCTTTGTGGGGTTTTGGGGAGCTTTGTTGGTGTTGATATTTATTTTTATTCCACTGTGGTCTGAGAAGGTGCATGGCAGGATTTCAACCTTGTGAAATTTGTTTATGCTTGATTTATGGCCAAGGATGTGGTCGATCATAGAATATGTTCCATGTGGTGATGAGTAGGATGCATATTCCATGGTTGTTGGGTGGAGTATTCTGTTGGTATCAATTAAGTCCCTTTGATCAGGCATTGGTTGAGGTTCTGGATCTCCTTGTTGATTTTTTTTTTTTGTCTTGATGATCTGTCTAGGGTCATGAGTGGGATATTTAAGTCCCCAGTTATGATAGAATTAGAGTCAATATCTTTTTTAAGTTTATCTAGAAGCTGCTTTATGAAAGTTGGTTTTGGGTGAATATATATTTAGGTTGGCTATTTCTTATTGATGGATTGAACCTTTTATCATTATATAATGACTTTCTTTATCCTTTTTAATTTTTGGATAGCTTAAAAGGCTTTTTGTAAGATTGCAGCTCCTGCCTTCTTTTGTGTTTCATTTGTCTGAAATTTTATTTCCCATCCTCTTACTTTGAGTCTGTGAGTGTCCTTTCTGGTGAGATGAGTTTCTTGGAGACAATATATTGCTGCCTCATGATATTTTATCCATTTTGCCATTCTGTGTCTTTTAATTGGTACATTTAGTCCATTCACATTCAGGCTAATTATTGAAATGTGAGAATTTATCCCTGTCATGGGGTTCTTATAGAGTTTGTTGGTATTGTTGCTGTTTTCTTTCTTTTGATTTTTGGATCGATTCATATGTGTTGTCAATATTTTTCCTGCATTCTTGTGAAGGGCATTGTCATTCTTTTTTCCTTTCTTCTGTGTTTAATACTTTCTTAAGTGGTTCTTGTAGAGCTGGTCTGGAGGCAGCATAAGCTCTTAGGGATTCAATGTCTGGGAAAGATTTTAATTCTCCATCACTGATGAAGTTAACTTAGCTGGGTAGATTATTCTTGGATGAAATTGTTTATCTTTTAGAACTTTGAAGATTGGGCTCCAAGCTCTCCTAGCCTGAAGCGTTTCTATAGATATGTCTGCTACTATTCCAAATGGTTTTCCCCTGCAGGTAGTCTGATCTTTTTCTCTTGCTACCTTTAGGATTTTTTCTTTTATACCTACTTTGTATAGGCGAATTACTATGTGTCTAAGAGTTGGTCTACTCATTTGTCATCTTGCAGGGTTTCCCTGAATCTCTTATGTTTGAATGGTCATGTCACTGATGAGATGAGGGAAGTTTTCTTGGATAATTTCATAGAATCTTTGTTCCTGGGTGGTCTCTGTCTCTCTTTCTGCCTCAGGAAGTCCAATTACTCTCAGGTTCAGCTTCTTGAAATAATCGCTCATCTCTTGAAGACTTTGTCTTTTTAATCTTCTTTTCTATGTTTTTGTCAGTTTGGGTTAGTTTCATATTTTTGTCCTCAAGGTCTGAGATTCTTTCTTCTGCTTGGCTGATTCTGCTTTTCATGCTTATCAGTTTGTTATTTAATTCATTCACTGTATTCTTTATTGCTGTTATCTCAGTTATCAACTCCTTCATTCTTTCCTCTTGCCTCTCCAATTCTATTTCTCCATTAATGTTTTGATATCCAGGTCTGTGGTTTGAGACTAGTCATTCTGGGGCCTCTTCATTGCTTGCATTCTAAAGTCTTTATTCTCAGTGTCTGACCTCCCAGGAGTCTGTGTGAGATCCATATACTTCTTTTGGTTTTTCTACATTTGTGTAGATTTTCCTCCCTCCTTTTTTCCCTCTTCTTTAATTATGTTGTTCAGGGATGGGGGGGTAGTTTTTACTTCTGTTTGCTTAATCTCCTATTCTTTCTTAGGTGGATCCTCCAGCTTTGTTCAATTCTGAAACTAGACTGTGGTGGGAGGCTGTACTTTTTGTAGTTTTGAGATTTAATTGAGGGGGGAACTGAGATTCAGAATCTATCTGCAGATCCAAGTATCCACTGGCAGGTGTGTGGGCCCCCTGGAACCTACTTTTTACCGCCTTACAATATGTCTATGCAGTGGGGGTATACGTTTGCCCCCTGAAAGCAAAATGACATAAGAGAAAGGAAAATGGAAGAAGGAAGAAAGGGAGTGAGACGAAGGTGGAGAGAGAGGAGTAAGAGGGAAAAGAAACAAACCAACTAATATATGAAAAGAGACACAAACAAAGACAGAAAAGAGTAAAAAAAATCTAAAACATACAGACAATCATATGAATGCACAAACCAACAAACTCCCCCCATTGATTTACTCTCCCTCAAAAATACCCATTCACAGATGGGAAGTCTTAAAAAAACAGTAATTCAATTACAGAAACACAGCAAGTATGAAAATGTTATCAAAAACTGAAAGAGAAAAAAGCTAAAACTAAAATAAACAAAAGTGAGCAAAACAAACAACAACAACAAAAACTCTCTCTGAGGTGTTCCCGTACGTTCAACTTCCTTTCAGCTCTGATCTCCAGCTTCTCCCCTCTGCCCTCAGAGTAGGCTAATAAGGTTGCTCTCAGCATGGGTCAGACGCCCCGGGCCTACTGTGGGAATAGGGTGGATCAGATCTGGACTTATCTGGCTTGCTGCCTGTCAAGTCTGCCACTCAGATATGACCTGTCTGTATCTAATCCAGCATGGGGGAGGGGCTTCTGTCTCTCTGAGTTTGATGTGATTACCTTAGGTCCCAAGTTGGAGGCTAGGCACAGCTGGGTGGGGCAATGCAGTGCTCTGCCTGGTCCCGGGACAGAGAAAATGGCTGTGTGGGCATTTCCTCACAGGAACGGGGCTGCTCTCCAGCTCTCCCTAATCTTCTCTCTCCACGGATGGGGCTTCAGCTGCTTTGCTGATGCAGGTGATGGTATGGGCCTGGCACCAGGTGATGAGAACCAAATGAGAATCAGCTGAATTCAGCAAACTCTTCTTAGGAGGGTCCCAAGAATGGCAGACAATCCTGCACACCAGCAGCTCTAATAGCAGGGCAGTGGGGGGTTGCAGTCACCTCTGGAGAATAGCTCCAGGTGCGTGAGCCAGAGTCTCCCCTCAGATGAACTTTCTCTCACCCACCAGCACACATCTACTAATGCAGAGAGACTTTATGGATGCTGGCTTTTGCAGAGACTCTTACAGTCTGACCTGTTCCATTTCCATCTTGCCGGAAGTTCCAAAAATATTATTTGTACCAGATTTTTAGCATAATACCTGGCACATAATAGGTGCTCAATAATTATTTGTTGAGTGAATGAATGAATGTCATAATGTACAAGATATAAATTATATTCTGCCTTAGAAACTAAATGTGTTAGACAAATTGTATGTAAATGATCATTTGACTTGATGATAGGGATCAAGAATTTATCTTGATTGTTCAAGATCATTCAAGATAAAAGATTATTCTTTTACCTCATTTTAATTCTTTTTGTTTTTCATGTTATCTGAAAGACATGTCATGTATAATAAATAAATAAATGACCTTTTTGAAGGAGAGTTGTATCCAAGAAAAGGACTGTATTTGTTCAGGCTACTTTTAGCAGAGTTTTTTTAAAATTTGTTTTATGCTCAAATTCTGCCAGTAGTGAGTACTCTCTAAAGGGTACCATTCATATGAATTTGATTTATCTTGAATTTGTCACTGAATGTAAAAGGAATATGTTTATTTAAGAGCATTTTGAAAATTTTGAAAAAATGTAAAGAAGATAGTTACAAATGTACATAATTCTAAAAACAGAAAAAAACAATGTCACTTTTAATATTTTGACGTAAAAGTTAATTTTGAAAGTGAATTTAGTTTGCTCCTCACTTTAATAAGAACTATCTTTTGTATATTTATTTTACATTTTGTGAGTGGTTGTTTGATTTTTAAAGCTACAAATAAACTCTTCCTCATTAATCTATGTTTTTTTCACAGTGAATGACTTGTTTGGTCAGTTTGAAGGTCATTTGGGTCTATCTCATGTCTTTAACAGGTCGAGAAAGTACAAGCACTGGTTTGCCAGGGAAAGCCAGGAAAACTATAAGTGATAAATGGGAGAGTCAGTTGTGGAGAGAGAAAAAGTTTGGCTTAATAGATCACCTGCATTACAGCCATGTTTATCCTGAAAGCATTCCACGAAAATTTCTTTTTGAACACAGAAAGTTTCTTACTGAGCAGTACAATTCTCAGCCAGCAAAATACATACCACCAGAAAGAAATCCTCCAAAACTTAATGATTTTAAAAGTGCCCGAAGCCTTGGCCATTTTGAAGTAACCATCCTAGGTAAGTCAACTGTTCTTGTTTTTGAATATCATTAATTTAATATATTTTAAATACCTGTATAGAAAATACTTTGCTTTGAAAAATTGATCCCCCCACATACACAACAAAATTAAGCCAAGGGTAGCTCCTGTTTGGCTCAAACAAAAGAATGGAGCACTCATTCTGAAATAATTGAAGCTCTAATTGTGGACTTTTAAACATTAAGTCCTTGGACAGTATTTGGGAAAAGAATGGGAATAAAGAGAACTTTCCTCACTCCTATCTGAATACTTCTATGACTGCTTCTGTTCTCGATTAGCCACCACTTTCATGTCCATATTATCTGCTGCTTTCTCAGTTTATCTGACCATTGAAGAGTAAAGTGTATGTTAAAAAGAAAAAGGTACTAGTCAAGAGAAGACCCTATGAAACAAGGTCTATTTAGACCCTGAAAAAAATAAAAATCTCAAGTAACTAAGGTTGAACAGAAAGAAGATATTGAAAAAATTTTCCTTTTCTAATAAGGGAAAATAAATTATTCTTTCCAGGTTGTTCAAAACTGAGAGACAGTTATGGAACCTATAAAAATTTAAAGGAGTCAAAACATTTTAAAACTTAGATTTATTTTTTGTTTGTTTCTAACAGGTAAAAAAATCTACACAGAAAATTATTCTAAAATAAAGCCTTAGGCAAAATGGCTCTCAGAGTCAAGTAAATAATTGTATTTGTGTTTCACAGGAAGATCTTAGCACTAGGTCTTGTTATCTTAAAATGAAAGAATGAGGAAAAATATCATTAGCAAATTAACAGAATGACTGAATGATATAGTTCATACCTATAGTACTGGAATGAATTGCCTTGACCTTTATCAAGATTCTAATTTCCCCTTTATTCCCTCGCACCTGCTCTTTCCTACCCCCCTACACATAAATATGTACATGTGAATATGTGAGGCTGAGGTGAGTGGATTGCCCGAGCCTGCAGGTTCGAGACCCTCCTGGGCAGCGATACCTCATCTCTACAATAAATCAAAAAATCAGCCGGGCGTGGTAGCGCATGCCTGTAATTCCGGCTACTCGGAAGGCTGAGGCGGAAGGATCGCCGGAGCCCAGCAGGTCGGGGCTGCGGTGGCCGGGAGCGGCCACTGCACTCCAGTCTGGGCGACCGAGTGAGACTCCAACTCAAAAAAAAAAAAAAATGTCTGAATTTCTACTGACTGTTAGATAATCATAGACCTAAGATTCAGATGCTTCTTTTCACTACTCTGCATTACTTGGTCTCTTCAGGTAGTTTATCAACCTTGGGTTTTTTTTGGCTTTGTTTTTGTTTTTTTGAGTTGGAGTCTCACTCTGTCTCCCAGACTGGAGCGCAGTGGCACGCTCATGGCCACCGCAGCCTCGACCCGCTGGGCTCTGGCAATCCTTTCGCCTCAACCTTCCAAGTAGCTGGAGCTTCAGGCACACTAATTTTTTTATTTATTGTAGAGATGAGGTCTCGCCAAGTTGCCCAGGCTGGTCTCGAACTCCCGGGCTCAGGCAATTCTCTCGCCTCGGCCTCCAAAAGTGCTGGGATTACAGGCTGAGCCACTACGCCTAATCTCAACCTTAGTTTTTTTATCTAGGAAACAAAAATTATAGAAAACTTTTCCATACATCGAAAAAGTAACCCTGGAAATTGAATATTGTTTTCCTTTTAAAAAGCTGCTGATTTATTAAAACAGCTTGACTGAGACTTCTCAGCTGTCTTACATGTAATTGTAAACACTTGTAGCTTTGGCTATGAATCAACAAAAAGGAAGAATCAAATATGAAGAGGGAAAATTTATCATTCTGCCCACCAGCTCTAATCCATATGAGAAGTATGTTTTTATAACAATTTTATATCCAACATGTTTCCTAAGATGACTTACACGATGAAAAGATGGTGAAAAATAAGTTGTTTCTGAATTAAACCAAACAGAACATTTTTAAAAAAGCAGAAAGAGTAAGTGTTGTTACTAGCTACTTGCAAATTACCAAATTTCTACCATTTGGTGTTAATTTTCTCTGACCTTTCTGGCAAAAAAAGGAGAACGGGGGTTTTTTGGTTGTTGGTTTTTTTCTGATGAGATATTTAATTTTAGAGCTAAAAGAAACTTGGATATCTTCTATTCTTACTAGGTAAAAGCCAGGCTGTTACTAGAAATCAGGTCTCAGTCTCTAAATATATCTTCTGTTGCAGAGAAAACAAATGATCATATATAGGAATCCTATTATTATTTTCCTTGAACAGAACTCAAATCTGAACTTGCTATATGAAATTATCGTATAAATAGCGCAAGCTAACAAATGGATTATCTTCAACAATAGTTTTCTTTTTTTAAAAAATAGGAGGGGTATAAATGTTCTTCAGATAGTAGATTGCTGCACCAACCTTATAATATACATAATCAGTGTAGTCATTAGTCTTAATTTAGTAAAGCATTTCTATAAAGAAGTATATGTTCACTTTATTTTTATATAATCCAAGTGCTTCACTTTCTAATAGTTTAATTTAATATACTGATAAAATCTAGAGAACTAAGATAAATGGTACTGGATCCAGCAATTTTCATAAAACCTTAGTGAGATGGGGTAGCCTAACAAAATTGTCCGAGGGAGGCCTACTCACCCTTCCTGGAATTCTGGTACACACTAAAGAAGCAGCCCATTCAGTCTCCTGCCCTTAATAGAAGAGACTTATTGCCCCAGAGAGTACCCTTGGCAAGGATATATCCTGTCTATCAGATACATAGGAACAGAATAAAAGTTGAAACCACTATGCTCTAAGTAGTACTTGAAGTACAGATGTTCTCTGATACTGGTTAAAATGAGAGCTGAATCTCAGATGTGAAAGTGGTGAATTTGTCCTATCTTTTAGAAAAGTATAAACCAAGTTATATTACAGGACCAGACAAATAGTTTGTATATTTTAAACTTGGACATGAACAATGAACTCAGAAGACAGGATTAAATCTCTTATAAGTGTGCTATTTGTTAAAAGATGTAATCCTAAGATTGGAAGATGACTTTAAGGGTACCCTGTACCAGGAGGCACACTTGTTCTGTAAAGGGCCAAGTAGACTTTGTAGGCCACAAAATTTCTGTTGCAACTACTCTGCTCTTCTGTTTTAGCATGAAAGCAGCCATGGATTAAGTGTAAATGAATGTGCATTGCTGTATTTAATTAAAACTTTACTTATGCACACTGAAATTTGAATTCCATATTTTCCTATGTCATAAAATATTATTCTTTTGATTTCTTAATCAAGTAAAAATGTAAAGGCCATTCTGAGCTCATGGGATGTACAAAACTAGGTGCAGACTGGATTTGCCTCCCGCCATAGTTTACCCTATTCTAGACCCCTGTTCTTAGTTGATTGCCTAAACTAATCCAGGCATATAAATCTGTATGACGTTTAAAGTTCCCCAAGCATGAAGATTATCTAAATTACATTGATACTATCTTCTAGGGGTTTATTATCCTTCTGTAGTATCTTACTAGTTTCTAGAAGACACAGAAATTCTGAAGTACCTTATTCTTGATATCAGAAAAGTTATTTGGACCACAACCAAAACTTACTACTTGATCATTTATCTCTGGCTACTATAGGGTGAATTGTTACTGAAAACATTGAATAGAGTTATTAGTTTTCCTTTGGTCCTAATGGTTCTCAACAACCAGCTTGGTACTGTGGCAATATCAGAAATCTATCCCAGAAGCACTGGTTCTTGACTTCAAATTCTTGCTATGCCATCTTACATACTCAGATCAATAGATAGGACCATTAAAATCTCAGTCCATTGCCTACCATATAAGATCACATACTTTAAAGAGAATATATTGAGATGAAGTAACAAACTAGATTTTCAGTGCCTTTAGCCCAAGTACAAAATTTAAAATCTGTTGTTCAGTCTCCCAATTTGAATAATAATTTTTCACCTTAAATATAAAAAGACACTTTTTAAAAGTTTGAACTTATAGATATTGTCAGTATATCATTGAGTCTACTAACATTAAGTTATCCATGAAGTATGAAGTCTAATGAGTCAATCAGAGTTTAAGAGCCCTCTCTTCAATTTGTATTTCACTTGGACAATTAGGAACATAATCCAGCCAGCCTTTATAAAGTCTCTGAAGCTCAACTGTGTATTTTTTGGAAGTCAAGAGCTATAAACCCCAATAATAGCATTAATTGGTGAGGAAACCAACAGTGAGGGAGCCCAGTGCTACTTAGTAAATCATTCAAGTGAGCATTAAGCAAGGAAAGAGGCATACCCCAGGGGTATAAATAATTGACCCTGAGCCCACAGGCTAATAACAAGGAAGGCAGTAATTATGTTGGTTTGCTTGGCTGCCTTAATAGGAGGAAAAAAATCAAGATAAGTAAGTAAAGCATTGTTATTTCAATGTAACTATATTAAATTATTTTGATGTCACAATTAACGATATTAAAATTTTAAATTATCATTTTAATATACTTTACAGAAAAGGGAAAGAACAAGCCATATGGCAAAATTTTTCCAAAAAAATTTTTGATCAAAAAAATCTATAAAAGACTATTTTAACAACTCTCCTTACATCATAGCCATTGCTTTTGGAGTTTGGACAGGATATTTGTGTTCATTTATTGGTAATAGGAATATGAATGAATTTATATTTGAATACTAATACACAAATGTTTGTAAGTCTAGCATTGAAAAAGTATATAGATAAAATACACAAATGTGCATTTACTTACTCAATTTAGCAAATATTTTTCAAGCACCTACTGTGTGCCTAGCACTGTTATAGGTGATAAAGTTACATTAGTGAACACAACAGATAAAAACTCTGCCTAAGAAAGCTTGTAGTAGAGATGGTGATAAGTGCTAGTAAAAAAGCGGGCGCTGAGGAGTGCTGTAGTAAGAAAGAGTTAAATTTTAATAGAGTGGTCTCCCTGAGAAAGTAATATTTCACCAGAAACCTGATAGAAGTAAAGGAGGAAACCATGTGATTGTCTGGGGAGAGAACATTCTAGGCATGGGAGCAACAACAACAGAATCCCTGAGGCCTGTTGACTTGTATTTGCACTTTGAGCGCTAGTTTTAATCAAACAGCTCAGAACAAATTTTACTGATAATGTTGAAACTAAACTCAATATTTTAAAATTTAGAAAGAAACTCAAAATATTATCAATCGCGCATTTATGATAAATCTATTTTCCTGGAAATATCAGGATTTAAAACTTCTGATTTTCTCACAGTTCTAAGATATCCTTTCTTTTTTACATCTGCAAGTTGGAATGCATCTTATGGGCAAAGAGTACATTTAATACTGTGTTTTTATTTTATAAAAAACATATAAAATCAATGGTATATCTTAGAGTTAAATCTAGTCTTAGAATCAAGGACCTAAGATACCAGTGTGTGCATACTCACAGGAGTTTTGCAATATTGCTAAGAGTTGTGGGGTAGCTATACTTATAATATTGAATTGGAATCCTTAGGAAATTCTTGATAACATAGTTCTTTTAGTTTATGAATACCAAATTGTAGTAATCCTTAAAAAACTTTAAGTGGTTCTTATTTGTATCTTAGTTGTATGTTAAATTAAATCTATGAAATTTAACATCATTTGCCCACAAAAAGCAAAGAATTTCCATTAGTGGATCAGTTTGAAACTTAATAAGGACTTTACCCATCATTGGCCCATACTCAATACTTAAGAATTTCTGTAAGAGATAAATAGGAAAAATATTAAAATCATAAAATCTAGGTGATTAAATACCGGGGAAGAGTGAAAGGGAATATAACTTCCGGGTTTCTGGTTTGGGTGACTCAGTGAAATTCATAATTTTAAAGCTGTGCTCTGTGTGTTTGTTTAGCCTTGCTCCAGCCAAGATGGTCTGTTTACCCTGATCTATACCTTTGACTTGTGCTGCTCCCTGCCATGCCTGAAATGCTCTCCTCTCTATTTAAATGCTATTCATCCTCTAGTGCCCAGCTAAAACTCTTATCTTCTTTTATCCACCCCAACTGAACTTGACCCACATAAAAAGATGGTCAGGATTCACTTTGGTTGTTCCCACTTAGCCTTTTTTCTACTACAACATTTTATAGGCCTAACAATAAGCATGTAAAGTTTATCTTTTATATTTGAAGACAGATTGGACCTAGTTACTACCATCCCCAGCCTTGCTTGAGTCAGATATCCTAAAGTCCAAATGGCAATAAAGGAACCACTTGTCATCTCTGAATTCTCCTACTCTGTAATGGCATCTGGCATCTATATTAGGCAACACTTTCCATGTCTTCATTTATGTGACCAGGCAGTCCTCTGGATAGTAAAATTTCAGTCTTCTATTGGTGGGGAAAACATTTTGAATTGTTATTTCTAGCAGTGGTGATAGGTTACACTGAGGTGTCTACTCTTTAAATCAATACCATGTATTCATAAATTGCTTGCAAAGCTAAGGGTTTAGTCCCCAGTTTTGAAACACAGGTTTTGTTTTTTTGTTTGTTTGTTTTTAGGTCTGAAGCTATTTAGCACATGTTAAGATCAACCCAGCAAAAGTGGCCTCATGAACACCATGTGCTAACTCACTGAACTTTTAATAGCATGTGATTTTTCTCTAACAGGTCTGAACCATGAGATAGCAATTGATGTTGCATTCCTACCCATGTATTGTCCAGAAGATCTCCGAACATCTCAAATAGATACATTGTTAACCTGTATGAATTACAGCTGTGTATATCCACAGGAAATACCTGGCACAGACAGATTGTCAGGTCCAAGAGGACTTGCAGGTAAAATAATCCCAGTGTTCTTTTCACTCAGAAAAAAATTAATTAGTATTATAAGCATTCCTATTTCCTTTATTTTGTAAACAGCTTTAGCCTTGAAAGGTAGTGTACGTTAAGTTAAAAGGTTATTTGGTAATTGTAGCTCAAGATTTAGAAATAAGAATATGTCTTTTAGAAAACTGAATAGCTTGTTTGTATTTTAGGCAGGTATTAAGAATATTGTTTTTTATTTATTTTTTTTTATTTATTTTTTTTTATTTATTTTTTTTTATTTTTTGAGTTGGAGTCTCACTCCATCACCCAGACTAGAGGACAGTGGCACGCTCCTGGCCACCGCAGCCTCGACCTGCTGGGCTCCGGCAGTCCTTCAGCCTCAGCCTTCCAAGTAGCTGGACTACCATGCCCGGCTAATTTTTTTGATTTATTGTAGAGATGAGGTCTCGCCAAGTTGCCCAGGCGGGTCTCGAACCCGCGGGCTCAAGCAATCCAGTCGCCTCGGCCTCCCAAAGCGCTGGGGTTACAGGCTGAGCCACTGAGCCCGGCAAGAATATTTTTTTTAATACAATTCTATATGTAATTACATGTATTTCATCAAACCTAAGTGGTATGCACATGGAGCAGTACAAATTCTGCTCTTTTCTCCTTTTATCTCAGGCATGACAATTTGTCCTTTCACCTTTTAATTGCCTGAAATCATAATACCTCCATAGCATAGTATGGTACAATTGTTTCCTCTTATAAATGTTTAGTTATTCAAGTGCTATGCAATAAAATCCTTGAGGACTGCAGGAGTATATGTAATCCCAATAGGAAAACTCTTCAACCAACTGTTTAGGCTGCTGCATAATATACTAGACTTTATATTGTTTCTATATATCTATAACATCTGTACAATTATAATTATCCTATTCAATTTCTGTTATTATTTCTAATTCCTAAGCATGTGGTAAACATTTTATTGAACTTGTCAGGATATTACATCTAAAAGAGTTTTAAGGATTGTTTTATTATCTTGGGATTTTGTGGTGGGTCTTTCTAAGCTGATGAAACTCTTGAGTGCATGTTTTTAGACGAGTCTTATGAGCTGTTCTTTATGATGAAGTAACTTTTGGCAGTAATGATTGCTGCAAACTGTAATGATTGCTGAGTATCTAATTTTATAAGAAATTAGTTTTTTTATTTCTCCCACCAGTTCATTTTAGAGATGAAGTATTAGTTGACTTGCAGTGTCACCTTTTACATTGCAGCTCCTGCTCTTGTTTTATAAATTATCCACTTGCATCACAGGTCTTGTGCTATATGTATATGCCAGTATTGATATAAAGTTTTAGGTTAGCGTTTTCAGCTATCTGCTTGTTGCTAGTGCCAATATTATTTAAGTAGTCACTAACATGGTCATATGAAATATACCATTCTGCCAAAACAGTTACTATTTGGGATTGAAGGACAAGAATCATTAGAGAAGAAAATGAGTTGGTAACCAAACACAAAGAGATTTATTCTGAGTGGAATACCATGTTTTTCATGACACAGTGTTAATAATAACAATAATATATAATATATTACAACATATATTATATAATAATAATATTTAAAAGTATGTCCATCTAACTCTGTGCCAAGCACCGTGCTTGGACATTTTACATAAGTTACAACTAATTCTAATAAGAACCTTACAGGGTGAACATTATTATCCCCTATTTATAGAAAATAAGACTGAAAATCAGAGAGATTTATCAGAGAGTAACAGAGCTAGAATTTGAAACCAGATCTAATTCCAAACTTGTTCATTCTTTTCATGATTCGAAATTGAAAGATAAAAATAGTTACAGAGCGATATAATGGAGTGGCTTATGATATAACACGTGTCATCTTTCAAACGTTCTTTATGAACTAGTTTCTTTATATTACAAAAACTACATGTGTTAATAATTTAAAAATTCAAACTGTACAGAAAGATGCCAGGTAAAAGTGAAAGTCCCCTCTTTGCCTTCCCAGATCTGGCCCCTTCCACCAATCCGTTCACCTACTCTCAGTAGATAACTAGTACTCTTTGAATCTTTTCATAAAGGTATTATTTTTGTATATAACAGTATATATTCAATCTCTCTCTCTCTCTCTCTCTCTCTCTCTCTCTCTCTCTCTCTCTTTCTCTCTTTCTCTCTCTCTCTCTCTCTCAAAGAAATGGAATTAGTAAACATGATTTCATATCCATCTTTTTCCCTTTGACATTATATCTTGGACATATTTCATATTAATATATAGAGAGCTATCTCATTTTTCTATGACTGCAAAGTATTCCACTGTGTGGTTGCACCAAACTTTAATTAACCAGTCTCCTACTGATGGACATTTAGATTGTTTCCAAATGTTTTTGCTATTAGCAAACAGTATCACAATGAATATCCATGTGTGTGTGTATGTATGTGTGTGTGTGTGTGTGTGTGTGTGTGTGTGTGTGTAAACTCTTTGTACAATTATAAAGAAGTTATGTACATTTAAAACTTTGTTCGATATTGCCAAATTGTTCTCCAAAAAGATTATACTAATTTACACTTGAACCAAAAATAAGAGTGCCACTTTACTCATGGCCTTGTGAATACTATGTATTATTGGTCTCACTAATCTTTGATAGAATAATAGGCAAAAAATAGCATATCATTATTTTGATGTGTATTTCTTAATTATTTCTGAGCTTGAAAATCTTCATATGCTTTATATATTTTGTTTCTATAAACTTTCTATAACTTTCTACGCCAGCTTTATTTTTTTCATTTTTCTCTACAAGTGTTTCTCTTATGAATTTGCAAGTTCTCTTTGCATATTAAAGAAGTTAACCTTTGTCATATGTTTCAAATACTTTAACCCAGTTTGACATTTATTCAATGAGAGGTTTGTTTTTGGTATTTCAGGAAATTGTATTGATATGTACTCAAATATGTCAGTTTTTTATTTTGTGGTTGCTGGTTTTATGTCATACTCAGAAAGTCCTGACTCAGTTGAAGACTACTTTTTAAAAATTCACTATGTCTTCTTTTCAGCACTTTTATAGCTTTATCATATTCACACGTATATTTTTATTGTGAAAAATATACAAAGCAAAGAATGCTATGTTAACCATTTAATTCAATGACAGTAAGTACATTCACAATGTTGCGCAACCATCACCACTATCCATTTTCAGAACATTTCATCATCCCAAACAGAAACTCTGTACCCATTAAACAATAACTCCCCATTCTCCCACTCTTCTCAGCCCCTGGTGACTGCTATTCCACTTTGTGTCTCTATGAATTTGACTATTTTAATATTTCATGCAAATGGAAAAATACAGTGTTTGTCCTTTTGTTTCTGGCTTATTTCATTTAACATTGCATTTTCAAGGTTCATACATGTTGTAATCTGTATCAGAATTTCGTCTATTTTTATAATTGAGTAATATTCCATAGTATGTATATACCACTTTTTTATTTTTTTCATGCTTACATTTTCCTTTACACTTACATTTTATAATGAGCATTTTTTTCAAATAGTTGTTGGCCATTTGTATTGTTCTTTTGAAACATGTCAATTTGGCTAGGCTCGGTGGCTCAGCCTGTAATCCTGCGCTTTGGGAGGCTGAGGTGAGTGGATTGCCTGAGCCCGCGGGTTCGAGACCCACCTGGGCAACTTGGTGAGACCTCATCTCTACAATAAATAAAAAAAATTAGCCAGGCGCGGTAACGCGCACCTGTTGTTCCAGCTACTTGGAAGGCTGAGGCAGAAGGATCGCCGGAGCCCAGCAGATCGAGGCTGCAGTGGCCGGGAGCGGCCACTGCACTCCAGTCTGGATGACAGAGTGGGACTCCAACTCAAAAAAAAAACAAAGAAAAAAAAACACGAAACATGCCAATTCATGTCCTATGCCCACTTTTTGATGGGACTATTTGGGGATTTTTTGTTGCTATTGAGTTGTTTGACTTCCTTGTATATTCTGGATATTAGTCCCTGTTGAATGAATAGTTTGCAGATATTTTCTCCTGTTCTGCAAGTTGTCTGTTCACTCTGTTGATTATTTATTTGGCTGTGCAGAAGTTTTTTAGTTAAAGTAAGTCTTATTTGTTTATTTTTGGTTTTGTTGCTGTGCTTTTGAAGACTTAGTCACAATTTTTTTTTGCCGAAACCAATGTCCAGCAGAGTTTTCCCTAGATTTTCTTCTAGTACTTTTGTAATTTCAGGTCTTACATTTAATTCTTTAATCCATCTTGAGTTTATTTTTGTATATGGTAAGATATGGGGGTCCAGTTTCATTCCTCTGCATATGGCAGTCCGCTTTTCTCAGCACTATTTATTGAAAAGGTTGTCCGTTCCCCAATGTATGTTCTTATCAGCTTTATCAAAGATCAGTTGACTGTAAATATGTGGCTTTATTTCTGGGTTCTCTATTCTGTTCCATTAATCTATAGTCCATTTGTATACCAATACCATGTTGTTTTAGCTATTATGGCCTTGTAATATAATAATATAATTTGAAGTCAGATAATGTGATGTTTCCCACTTTATTCTTTTTACGTAAGATTGTTTGGGCCACTGGAGCTCTTTTTTGATTCCATATAAATTTTAGGATTATTTTTCTAATTCTGTGGAAAAAAAAGTATTTTGATAGGGATTGCTTTGACTCTGTAGATTGCTTTGGGCTGTATGGTCTTCTAAACTGGCATGAACATGGGAAGTTTTTTTTCCATTATTTATGTCATCTACAATTTGTTTCATCAGTGTTTTGTAGTTTTCCTTGTAGAGATCTTGTATCTCCTTGGTTAAATTTATTCCTAGGTTTTTTTTGGTTTTTTTTTACCTATTGTAAATGGGATTGCCTTCTTGATTCATTCTCAGTTAGATTGTTACTGGTGTATAGTCATACTACTTATTTTGTGCATTGATTTTGTAGCCTACAACTTTACTAGATTCACTTATCAAATCTAAGAGATTTTTTTTGTGGAGACTTTAAGTTTTTCCAGATAGACGATCATATCATCAGCAAACAGGGATAATTTGACTTCCTCTTTTCCAGTTTAGATGCACTTTATTTTATTTTATTTTTTCTCTTGCTTGATTGCTCTGGCTAGGACTTCCAGTACTTTGTTGAATAGGAGAAGTGAAAGTGTACATCTTTGTCTTGTCCTGGTTCTTAGGGGAAATGTTTTCAACTTTTCCCCTTTTGTAATATAATGTTAGCTATAGGTTTTTATCATGAAGGGATGCTGGATTTTATTAAATGCTTTTTCTGCATCTATTGAGATGATCATATGGTTTTGTACTTAATTCTGTTTTTGCAATGTATTGCATTTATTGATTTGCGTATGTTGAACTATCCTTATATCCCTGGTATAAAACTCACTTGGTCATGGCATATTATTTTTTCAATGTGCTGTTGGATTTGTGTATATACCACATTTAGCTTATTCATTCATCTGGTAATGGACATTTTAATTGTTTCCACATTTTAACCATTGTGAATATTTCTGCTATGAACATTGGTGTACGAGTATCTGTTTCAGTTTCTACTTTCACTTATTTTGGATATATACCTAGGAATAGAATTGTGGATCATATGGTAATTCTGTGTTTAACTTTTTGAGGAACTGTCAAACTTTTTCAAAGCAGCTGCACTATTTTACATTCCCACTAGCAATGCATGAGGATTCTAGTTTCTCCAACATTCTCACCAACACTTATTTTCTGGGTTTTGTTTGTTTGTTTTATAAAAGCCATTTTCATGGATGGTATCTTATTGTGGTTTTGATTTGCATTTTCCTAATCACTAATAATGTGTTGAACATCTTTTCATGGGCTTATAGGCTATATATATATCCTTTGCATATTTTTTAATTAGATTTGGGTTTTGAAGGGTGTTTGGTTTGGCCTTATTTTTACAATTTAAAATTTAATCTATTGGGATTTATTTTTGTGTAAAGAGTGAGACAGAGGTTCAGCTTTATATTTTTTCCAAAGGGTCAACCATTTATCCCAAATAGCTTATTGAATGATGCTTATACTAATAAGATGGCCTACTTGGTATCATCTTTAACTATGAAATACAAGGATATATATGCTATCCACCTCCTTAAAAACATTGAGTTAACATCCATTGATAAACATTTCAGAAGTATAGCATAATATGGAAGGATTTTAACACATTTAAGAAAACAGTTTTATTATTCTCTAGATAATCAGGGTTTCCCTAATTATTTCCATAGACAGGATTACCATAGTGTATTGCAAGATAGGTTGGACTATGTTGCATTTACAAAGAAACTCTAAAGCCACAATGACTTAACACAATAAAAGTCTATTTCTTATTCAAGTCTGTTGCAATCAGTCATCAGCTCTCTTCCCTGCAATGATTCAGGAATCCAACCTGCTTTCATCTTGTTGATCATCATGTGGCCCAACAAGAACAAATGGCTTCTAGGGTTGTCAAGGCAGAGAAGAAAGAAGAGATGGCTTTTAATTACATTGAACTAGAAGTGACATATTACTTTTACTCGCATTCTCATTTGCCAGAACTAAATTACATTATCCCAGCCTAGCTGCAAGGGAAGCCAGGACACTTTGTTTTCCCCTGTAACCAAGAAGAGGAAATGGAGTAGAGAATACTTAGCATTGCCTTTGTCACACTTACTTTATGCATTTGTGATGTTCCTAAAAATGTACAATTCTTAATTCTAACCATTTAAAATGAAATATAGAGAAACTCATTTTAACTTAACCTCTAAGTGTTTTCATTTTTCTCATATTTACAATAAAGTATTTTGTGTGTAGCCACTAAAGTCTGTGATCTATTAGCTTAGTAGTAGTAAACTGGTGTTTTGACAGTAAAGTCTATAGTTCTTTTAAGAGAATCATTGTGATATAAATAGTACCTAAATTTCATAATAGTTTTGCTTAGGCAAAAAATGATCACAGCTAATATTTATTTGAGTGCTTGCTATGTGTCAGCTCTATTCTAAATGTTTTTCATGTATTTAATCCTCAAAACGTCTATGATGTAGGTACTAGATGAGCAAACTGAGGCATAGAGAGGTTATCATTTGTTGAAAGTATTACACAGCTAGGCAGAATTACCTAAACAGAAGACTTGCTTATGTTTCATGCTGTGGGTAGTATGTAAGTCATTTTTTGTAAAAGTCAATATATGATAACAATTAGAATTTTTAAGGTTTGAGTTAATATTGTTAGCATCAAATCTGAAGATCTTGAAATCTTCCCAAAGCATCTGGATTGAAGTCCATTCCATTTAAAGAAAAAGAAAATTATGTAGTACTAGCAGTTGTTATGATATCCATTGTGCTTTAGTGAACTTGCACAATTTTAAATCATTCATTAGAGTTTTTGATGTGTCTAGAACAGTGAATTTACTGGGAAGTTAGTGAAACCTAAATTTACATAGGTCTCTTCCAAGGCCCAATTGGTATTCTTAAATGTTTTGTATTTTCTCATTAAAAGGGCCCTGGAATAACATACCCTTCAGGCCCCACAAAAGCTAGATCCACTCCTGGATTTTAACACAATTTTGTAGCGATATAGCTCTCGCATATAAGGTTAAAATTATATGGCTTGAAGTCAGTCTGTCTGGGTTAGAATTACCATGTAACTTTGCTTGTAACTTAACCTCTAAGTATTTTCATTTTTCTAATATTTACAATAAAGTCTTTTGTGTGTAGCCACTAAAGTCTGTGATCTATTAGCTTAGTAGTAGTAAACTGGTGTTTTGACAGGATTTTCCTAACATCTGGAGCCAAGAAACAGAAAAAAAAAAGAAAAGAAATGCTCTCCCAGTTTTTGCAGACTGGTCCTGTGTGGTGGCACTTTTCAACACTTAACCAGGCCATTTACAACTCTGCCTTAGCCTTCACTTCCCAATTGTTCAGAGCCTGAAAGTCAGCCAGAGGTGAATGATTACAGTCTTCTCAGGCCTTTCCTGACCATGTGTTCTGCCCTAGGTATGCACGTGGCCTTCTTGATTCCCCAGTGTACATAAGAGTTTTTAAAAGCCCTCATTCCACCACACATCTCTTTTCCCAGTCTCTTCCTGTCCAGACTTTAATGGCCTGCCTATTTTTAGTCTCAACTTTATAACCTACCCATCTGCCTCGGCCAATGCTTTTGCCCTTATATGCTTTCAACAAAGCTGCCACTGGGAAAGCCACCCCAGCTGTGGGAATGCTCCAAATTGGGTGAAGCAAAAGCAAGCTCTTCCATCTGTCTTTTAGAGAGCTGCTGAATAGATTAAACTTTACAACTACATCTTTAAATATTATTTCTTCTTTACTCCCTTTCATACTAGCAACCTGCACCAGGAGCGCAAGCTGCCATCTTCATGCTGCCAGTTTTCTGGGGAGTGAGAAGTGGTAGGCAGACAACTTAAAACACCACAGCACACTCTTCCCATGGTGAAGCAGTTTCTTTTTTTTTCCAAGTTTTTGTCTAAATTCCAGAGCTCTGCAAAGTTGATTCTGAGAGTTTTTGCCAGCTTATAATATGCTTTGTAGAGAGACAGAACCCTAGAATTCCCTATTCTGCCATTTTCAGTGATGTCACTCACCTGATCCATTTCTGCTAGAGCTTCTTGAGATATCCAAAACTAAGTTTTAGTTAATAAAGTCACTTCAAAGGCGATATACTTTAAAAGAAGCTTCAATAATACACATACACATATGTATACATACATACATATGCAATTAAAATATGTAATTAATATAATTATATATAATACATAATTAAAACAATCTATTGTTTTGCTTTATTACTTGTAGATTTTACAAAAAATTGCTAATTGATTTCAAAATAGAAAATTTTATTTTTTTACTTCTTTGAAATGTAACAATAAGCTGCTTATTTGGGACCTTATAAATGATCTTGAAGATATGTAGATTTATTTTGCTCCGCCAAGAACAAAACAAAAAACCAAAAACTAAACATGGCTCTGGAGTACCAGTCCATGTCTTGACATTATTGGTATATCTGTTTGATATGTTCACTTTTATCTGCAGAAGTTACTATATCAGAACTTTGGTAAATGCGTAGGAAGGAGGGAAAAGATGAGGGACAGTGCTAATATTGTAAGAAAAAAATCATCAACTTATGTGATACTAAATCCAAGTAAATATTTAACTATTTTACAGTACTTACCATCTGCTTTTTATTTTTAGGTGATATTATAAAAGCAGCAACTGAGCTGGATAGAGTACACATCATCGGTATCTTGGATATCTGTAATTTGGGTAACAATAAAAAGGAAGTCTATTTGCACAAAATTTATAGTCCTAAAAATTAGCAAATTAAATTATTACAACTTATAAGGAGGTTACTGCTTTAAAGATATTCTATCATTTTGTTGGTTATTTCAGTAATTGATTTCAGCAAGAATATTACATAAACTCTAAAGTTACTAAGTGGTCTTATGTTTGTCCTGTATTTGTAAATAATACTTTATTTGGATTCATTATTTTAAAAAGGTCATCAAAATGATTTTTGTGTACCAGGAAGTTTACTTGTATGTGATTATTATCTTGACTTGTAATAATTTGTGTTCACTGTTCCATTTGTGAAGTGTACTTTTATTCTAAAGCTTCAGTAAAAAGCTTCCTAACTTACTAGAGTAACTTTTCATGGAGATATAACATCCTTCCCAGTTTATTCACATATAGTGGGAAAATTTGAATTGCCAATTTGAAGATTGTTATCCTAAAGTGACCAACCTGCATTTTTTACAACCAAGGTAGTTTCTATCATTTCAAAAACACATATAGATCATTATGACCCAGTTTCCCTTTAGTATTCAGTTTGGTCAGCTGCAAAATTAACGTGTTGAATTAAACCGTCTTAAGGTTTTCCACCCAATTTTGTGACTTCATATGCTTTGAAGTTCTCAATATTTTGACCAGTGTGTCGATATTAAAGCCAGCAGCTGCAGTATGTCTATATTCTTGCTGCAATCATTTGTTGTCTTAGTATATGGAATGTGAGTTTAAATAGTGAAATTTCATCTCATGTTAACATTTCCAGTGCTCATCTTGAAAATGAAAACCAGTAATTAAGGGAATTGATTTTGTTTTGGTTGTCTATAATACTTCATTTTAGATGTAAATGGCCATTTCGCATTTTCAAGGCCATGTGGTCAACATCTGTGTGGTTTGTTAGATGAGTCAAAATGACCGTCAAATGAATGCAAAGATTATTCTGCATCAAGAGGAATCTGATTCTAGTCAAGTTATTAACTTGTGGGGTTTTCTTGTAGCCCTATTTTTCTGTGACTTCATTTGCTATAAATTTAAAATGCATTGGGCAGCCTACGAACCTAAAGACACGCTGCAGTTTGTTCAACAATGTGTTCGGTCTTTTATTCTTTATAAGAGTGTTTAAATGTTAATTAAAATAGTGGATTCTTTTCATATTAAGTTTTTGAGTGTATTATTAAAGAAGTCAAAATGCAACAAACTTTTTTGGTCTCCTGTCTTATTTTAGATGTATTTGATAGGTTTCCTTCATATTTGGGGCCTATATATGTACTTGCTAAATGAGCCAAAGTTGATTCTTCCCTATGAGTTTAAAGTTTTGTCAAAACATGTCCGAAATATATGTTTTTTAAAAAGCAATATGCACATTTTCAGTGAAAACCAAACAAAATTTTAGAAGAACTCAAGTGCCTCTGATGTTATGCTAAAATTATTGTATCTGACTTCTAGTAGCTTAAGATCTAGAAGTTGACCCTAACAAGGTTTTAATATGTATTTTGTAGGTGGGGAATTGAAAGGTGAAAAGACTAGATGAATTAATGTAAAATAGTCAAGACAATTAAATTGTAAGATTAACAGTAGCAAATATCTGTCTGGGAACGGGGAAACACCCCATATCAACAGGGTGCCTGAATGAAACGCAATCGTATACCTAACCCTTAACTGTACCCCACAACTTCATAACAAAAAATAAATAAATAATTTTTTTAAAAAAAAGAAAAGGAAAAAAATTGTAAAACCAAGATTATACTTCAAAATCTATTTCTTTACATTCTAATCTGAGGACAAAATAAAATGTAAATAATAACAGAATTTCAGTTAGTATATTAGATTACTGTGGGAGAAACTCTAAACCATAGGGGCTCATAAAATAATGAACTGAATTAGTGTAGGTATATGCAAACATATGAGTATCCACTCTGTGCCAAGCACTGGGTTAGCACTAGGAACACAATACAAAGCAAGCAAAAAAAGGCATGGCCTTGTAGTCTCATGGAAATTACATATGATATGATATGGAGGACAAACATTCAAATAATTACACAAATGTCACATAAGAAAGGAATGTGATCTGTATCAGAGCTTTTAAACAAAGGGAAGGCACTAAGAAGGTTTTTCCTGAGGAAATGAACTTGAGGTATAAAAGACTTGCAACTGAAAGTATGTTTGAGGAATTGAATAAGGACTGACACCGCTGGGATACAGAATGAGGCAGGCAAATAAACAAGAGCTCTTGCCTTATAGACTATACAGAGTTTTCTAGGCCATGGTGAAGACTTTAGTTTGCATCTTTAAAGCACTCGGAAGCTCCAAGTCCATCCAAGCTGAAGTTCATAATTTTGTCCTTCTTTACGGCTGCATAATATTCCATCATGCATATGTATCACATTTTTTTTTTTTTGAGTTGGAGTCTCACTCTGTTGCCCAGACTGGAGTGCAGTGGCCGCTCCCAGCCACCGCAGCCTCACCTGCTGGGCTCCGGCGATCCTTCTGCCTCAGCCTTCCAAGTAGCTGGAACTACAGGCGTGCGCTACCACACCCGGCTAGTTTTTTGATTTATTGTAGAGATGAGATCTCGCTGCCCAGGCGGGTCTCGAACCCGCGAGCTCAGGCAATCCACTCACCTCAGCCTCCCAAAGGCGCGGGATTACAGGCTGAGCCACCGAGCCCGGCTCACATATTTTTTTTAATCCAGTCCAGTTTCGATGGGGAGCACCATTGGTTCCATATTTTTGCTATTGTGAATAGTGCTGCAGTAAACATGCATGCACAGTTACCTTTTTGTAGAATGATTTGAGTTCCTCTGGGTGTATTCCCAAAAGGGGGATTGCTGGGTCATATGAAAGTTCATTTCTAGTTCTTTTAGAAATTGCCACCTTGTTTTCAATTAGATTGCACTCCTACCAAGATTTGGAGTCTAGCGTACTAAGTGATCTATCACAGAAACAAAGAACTGAGTGCCACATGTTCTCACTCTCAAGTAGGTCCTAAACATCTATCGTAATACTACAAGAAAGTAATTGGCAGTAGCAGCACACTGCCAGCGGGGGAGGAGGGCACATAAACATCACTAAGGGTGCCTGATCCTAATCCAGCCAAAGTGAGGTCCAATGAGAGGCCCAAAACTTCACCTGTACCTAAACCACTTATATATGCAATCCTGACTTGTATGCCACAACTTTAAAATTAAAAATAAATAAAATTTAAAAAAATAAAGCACTAGGAAGCCATTGAAAGTTTGTGGCCAGTATGTGTCATGATTCAATTCCCGGTTTAGAATGTTTACTGTCTGCTAGAAGCAGAGTGAATTATAAGGAGGTTGGCAGAGGCTGCTAGTTATACCCCAATACCTGTTTTCTCCTTCTATAGTAATAAACCTAATTTTTAGCTGGGTATATGATTACCTAGAATAAAGACTACTTTTGCTTGACACTCCTGAGTCAATGATTGTGGTGCAGTCTGGACACTGGAATAGTTAGAAGCTTTCCAGGTGCTTTTAATATGCACATATGTTTGGGGACCATTGGCATATAGCACTGTTTCAAGCATTTGTTAGTCTTAATTGAACTCAAGCTTTTCACAGTACTTTGAACTTTCCTCCTATTTGGATGTTACGATTTCATGTACTCTCAATGCAGCCTTATCAATTCTGCTTGCTGGGAAGGAAAAATTAGAAATTGATAATTTCGAAACAACTTTCATTTTCATACAACTCTAGCATGTCAGACCTGGAAAAGTCCTTATAGGTAAATCTTAGTCCAACCTCTTTTATTGTGCAAATGAAGAAAAAGGCCCAAAGAAGTTTTTATTTTCCCAACGATGTGATACTAGTTGTTACAGAGTTGGCACCTGCAGAAATTTATGGTTTATAAGATACTTCATAAATGTTCAGAGTATCACCTAAAGTACAATAAACATTGAAGCCTTATAGATCGGAAGTTGAAGTACAATGAGTTTGAAATAAAATGACAGCAACTTATTTATCAAAACCAGAACTAGATTCAGTTACCATACATCACGTACAAGTTGTATGACCTAAAGTTCTTAAACTTGAAAGAGCATGGAAATTACCTGGAGAGCTTACTTAAAATGCAAATTCCTAGGTTTTCCCTCAGATTTTGATTCAGAGGATGAAGGATGGAACCCAGGAATCTTTGCTTTAATAAGCTTCCAAGGGATTCTAATGTAGGTGTTGCACAGACAACACTAAAAACACATTTACTCTCCAGAAAATGACCTTAAGAAATCAAAAGAAAATTTCCTGCGTGGGTATTTATTATTACAGCGGTCATTTCACTCAACTGCAAAATTTTTAAAACAAGTTAAAATTATTTTTGCAAGTTATGACTCTCTGAAAGCCATAAAAGGAAACCATAAAAGCACTTACACACAAGGCATATAATTCTGATTACCACAGAAAGTCATGTACTTCAACCTTCAGAACAATTTAACCTAACAGTTTAGTCAAGTTATCTTTAATACAGCAGCACTGGCACAAACTTATGGAAAATTTGTCATTTTAAAGGCACATAATGATTTAACTTGTACAAAAATATAACATGAAGATTTGAAACAAGTACCTGAAGATTATTTCACAGAAAGCCAGAGGTAAAAGCCCAGCTGTGTCTCTATTCTTTCTCCTTGTTTGTGCATACAAATAAAACCACTTCTTTTTAACTCTTTATACGTTTAGGAAAAAAAAAAGTGCAGTTTGCTGCTGCATTCATTTAGATCGGCATAAACACGCTCTTTGAGGCTGAAGCAAATTTGGTTTTCAACGTGAAAAAAAATATAGAAACTGTTCTTGAAGTTATTTCTAAACAGAACTTGTCTCTAACCCTAACGAGAATTTTAAAAACGAATAAGAAAAAAGGAAGAGAATTATTATATACATATATATATATATATATATTTTTTTTTTTTTTTTTAAATCTCGGGGTAAACACTGTGACCACAAATACTGCCAGGGAGTATCCGCAGGTTAAACTGGGATATGGTTAAAGACATAAAGGGGGTTTGGTTTTATTACCAAAAAAGAATCACAGTGTACATATTATTCTGTACCTTGCTTTGTTTTTCATGGGCATAAGATCTTTAACAACGTATAATAAAATACCCTTGGCACATTTGCTATAAATATTTCTCCAGTGTATCACTGCCCTTTTGACACAGTTCAGAATTGTTCAGTGGGCAAATGTTCCATAGTAATTTCTTCCACTGATAAAACAGCCTGTCCTGCCCTTTCACAGGGTTTAATAAATACAGTGGCTCACGCCTGTAATCCCAGCACTTTGGAAGGCCTAGGTGAAAGGATTGCCTGAGCCCAGGAGTTCGGGACCATCCTGGGCAACATGGCAAGACCTTGTCTCTACAATAAATCAAAAAATTAGGCAAACGTGGTGGTGTGTGCCTGTAGTCCCAGCTACTTGGAAGACTGAAGCAGAAGAATCGCCTAAACCCAGAAGGTTGAGGGTGCAGTAGCCATGATCGTGCCACTGCACTCCAGCCTGGGCGAAAGAGTGAGATTCCAACTAAAAAAAACAAAAACAAAAAACACAACTCAGCTCTGTTGTAAGCTGTTTTTCTTTTTAATCTTAACTTTTTTTTAAAAAGGAGGAAATGAGGAGCCAAACTGATTATTTTTTTTCTTTAACTTACTAACCAATTGTCCCATCACCCTTTATTGAATGGTGCTTTCTTGTATTTTTTATTGATACACAATAGTTGTACATATTTGTGGGGGTATGTGTATTGTGACACATGTATACAATGTATAATGATAAAATCAGGGTGATTGGGATAGCCATCACCTCAAACATTACCTTTTCTTTATGTTAAGAACATTACAATTCTTCTCTTCTATTTTGAAATATGCAATAAATTATTGTTAACTATAATTTTCCCACTGTACTATCAAACACTACAGCTTATTTCTTCCATCTGATTGTATTTTGTATCCTTTAATCAACTCTCTTCTCCCTCTTCTACCCCTTTCCCTTCCCAGCCTCTGGTAACCACCTGGAAGGCATGGGAGGAGGAATGAACCAGGAGAGCTTTTTCTTTGTGGAAAAGGAAAAATGTTTCTCTTGTTATCACAAGCACATATTATATTTGTAATTTGAAAAAATAAAGAACTTTAATTTTAACTGATGTGAAAAACACCGAAGGGCAAGGAAATGTCAAATGGGCAGCTATACATGGGGGAAATATTTGTAGCAAATGTGTGAAAGTTATTTTATTACTTATTATTACAGATCTTATGTCATGAAAAATAAAGCAAGTTACAGAATAATATGTTTACTATGACTCTCTTTTGGTAATAGGATCAAGCCCTATTTGTATCTTTAAAAAGAAGATATAAAATTAGAAAGAGAAGAAATGCAACTAGTATACAGTAATATGAAAAATAGGTCAGGCTCGGTGGCTCAGTCTGTAATCCCACACTTTGGGAGGCCGAGGTGAGTGAATTGCCTGAGCCTGCGGGTTCGAGACCCACCTGGGCAAGTTGGCGAGACCTCATCTCTACAATAAATCAAAAAAAAAAAAAAAGTTAGCCGGGCATGGTGGTACATGCCTGTAGTTCCAGCTACTTGGAAGGCTGAGGCGGAAGAATCGCCGGAGCTGACAGAGTGAGACTCCAACTCAAAAAAAGAAAGAAAAATAAATGTCCAGCCTCACTAGCAATCAAAGAAAAGACAAATAAAAGGAAACCAAACTAGTAAAAGTATTTCAAAGTGTTGATGGCCAAGGAAAGGGAAAAGAAGATGAAACCAACACAATCACACTACATGAATTGTTCTAACCTTTGGAAAACAAATTGGAGAAATGTGTTAATTGTTTAAATGTTTAAGCTTTCAACCCATTAAATCCACTGGGAATATATTGTAGGATATAATCCTAAATAGAGAAAAAGTTACTGTACAAAAATGATAGCAAAAATAATCTTTAAAATTTTGGCCAGATCTTTTGCTTTCCACCACGTGAGGACACAGTTTTTCTCTTTTCTGGAGGACACAGCAACAAGACACCATCTTGGAATCAGAGAGCAGCCCTCACCAGACACTGAACCTGCTTGGGTCTTTTATCTTGAACTTCCAGCCTTCAGGACCATGAGAAAGAAATTTTTCTTCTTTATAAATTACTCAGTATCAGGTATTTTGGTATAGCAACACAAACGGACTGACATCATGGAATCTAAACATGGCAAGGAGGGAAGTAAGGACACAGAGATGAATGATATGAAAAGAGGGTTAAAACACTGGAGGCCTTTCTGAGGTTGCAGAATTTCAGGTGAGCTGAAAGGGTGAGAAGTTGTGGTCAGAGGATGGAACTCTTGAAGTCAAGATTCCAGAGATAGTGCAGTTTAGGTGATGATTAGGTTAAAAAAAAAAAAACTGGCCAAACAAAAATAAAATGCCTAAGTAAACTGAGGCATATCCATTAATGGAATCTTATAAATTCAATAAAGCATTGCCTACAGAGATTATAGAATAAAATATAAAATGAGTGGGACATCATATAGTTAAATGAGAAAAAAATTAAAAGATATATAAATATTACTATAACTAAGAAAAATCTCTACATAAAATAATAAAAATAAATTTTAACATTATTCAACAAAATTTGATATCTAATGGATTTAGCTAACTTCTCACTAATCTGTTTTTAAACTATTTTATGAAAAACTTTTATTTAAGGAGCAATTGGATAATTTGTAGAAAAGGTTAAATCAAATTTCTGAGACTTACTAGTTGATATTTGAATGCTGATGCTGAACTTATTACAGATGACTGTCCATCATCAATCAGCAAGATAATGATTTTGAAAATAATATCTATAGCCAGGCTCGGTGGCTCAGCCTGTAAACCCACGCCTTGGGAGGCTGAGGTGAGTGGATTGCCTGAGCCCGCGGTTTGAGACCCGCCTGGGCAACTTGGTGAGCCCTCATCTCCAGAATAAATAAAAAAATTAGCCGGGTGTGGTTGCGTGCGCCTGTAGTTCCAGCTACTTGGAAGACTGAGGCGGAAGGATCGCCGGAGCCCAGCAGGTCGAGGCTGTGGTGGCCGGGGGTGGTCTGATGATTTTCTTTGTCTAATGGGTAGGCTTTATTGCAATATTTAAACGCCAAATCAAAATGGTAGTGCTAATAGCAATACGATTAAGTCATCTGTGGTTAATCTTAAATAGACCATAAACTAATACACGAGACCTTTAATCTTTTCTTCTCATTTATATGAATTACTAGATTATCACTACGTGTAACATGCTACTAATATTGGGTACTGTGGGAGGATACACAGATGAATAACTGGCAGCTATGATATGATAGAAAGGTTCATATTTGTATTATGCATCTGATGGGATTTATTGAGCATTTTCTGCTGCTGAGTCCCTGAACTCCTCCCCTCTGGGTGGTGTTAAAGTTCCCACCTGTAGGTTCCATTCCAAAGCTGATATCTCAGGTGCTTAGGAACAGATAAGAGCCGGGTTCGGTGGCTCAGCCTGTTAATCCTGCGCCTTTGGGAGGCTGAGGTGAGTGGATTGCCTGAGCTTACGGGTTCGAGACCCGCCTGGGCAGGCGAGACCTCATCTCTACAATAAATCAAAAAATTAGCTGGGCATGGTAGCGCGCGCCTGTAATTCCGGCTACTTGGAAGGCTGAGGCGGAAGGATCGCCGGAGCCCAGCAGGTGAGGCTGCGCTGGCCGGGAGCGGCCACTGCACTCCAGTCTGGGCGACAGAGTGAGACTCCAACTCAAAAAAAAAAAAAAAAAGATCAGACAAGAAATAGTGGGAAGAAATAACTTCATTGATCATTTCAATCAACAGTCTCCTATTTCTTGTTGTCTTGTTTCCTTAACTCTGATAGTTTCCCTGATTCCAGACTACTTGTCTTGGACCTTGGACTACCACTGTGCCTACTTTCTTACCTTTTGACCCTGGTGACTTTCTGCTTTCCTGGCAGCCTGAAGCCTCTTTGTCTAGCTTGCTGACTCTTAGTACAGTCAGACTCTTGATAGCTCTGATTATTTTGTTGTTCATTCATCTATTCCTTCACCAGCCTTTGGCACACATTGCTATCTCCCCAGCCCAGCAATTTTCCTAGACCAGTCGACCCCACAGCCATATGTGTCCGAGTGCTGCTAGTGTTCAGTGCACACCTAATTTCAAAAAGATTAAAATAAAGGAGGCAATGAAATCGAGTTTTCTATACATTTGAAAGAGCTAAAGTTAAAATCTCTAAATGTTAAAACTTAAATCTTAAAGTCTTTTTTAGAATATAACACATGGGGCATAAAAATTAATGGTATGCAGCAACTCACAGGTATCAATCAGCAAATATTTGAGTGCCTGCCACAGGCAAGTCGCTGTACTTGAAAGGACAGGATCTCTAGCTACTGAAATATGTTTACATTCCAACAAATAAACAAGGTAACAGAGGATATTCCTTAGGGAGCTTGCTAAGAAAACACCCACAAAGAAATTAAAGAAAAAAGGCAGTAAAATTCATTCTACTAATGCCATAGCAATTAAAATTAGGGATCTTAACTTATTCCCAGCTGAACTGGTTGACAGCATATTTCAGCAGGGCTTGGAAAACGAGTTTCGTGTTTTAGATATTCTGAGAGAGGTGACTTTCAACCTTGTCACGTGGGATTCCCAAGAGTCCAGTTCCTCATTCCAATCCACTCCATGTTTATGAAAGTGCATTAGCTGGAACAGTGAGAAGAAAAAAAATTTACTGCAGGAAGTCATCCAATTCTGACAAGTTGACATGTAGAATAAAGTTGATGGTGTTATTTACTCCGAAGGCAGTCCTGGTTAAGGGTTGCATGTATGTACAGTTGAAGGAAGGGCAGGCAAAAGGGAAATGTAGATAACTAAAGTGAAATAGAGCTGTTGTATTCAGAGCTTGTGTTGCTAGAGCTGAGATCAGTTACCTACCTGCAACTGAAATTTCAAACTTCTGTTTAGCAGGGACGTGAGTGGACAATGGTGACTGATAGTTGGAAATATCAGCAGACATCTTAAATTTTATGCTCAAATGAACGAGCAATGAACCAGGGGAATAAGTTCAGTTTTTTTCGGCTCCTTGCAATTTTTACCTTTTTACTTAAAAATACAGCATCTTTTTCAATGAATGCCTATGTGACTGTGACTTATTATAATGAAACCAGCAACCACACCACAACAGAGATATGTGAATGTGGTGTTTATGGATTAGCCTCACCAGTGGCTAATGCTATGGGAGTGGTGGGCATCCCTAAGAACAATAACTACCAAGCTTGTGACTACAACACCGAGTTTACTAACACTAAGAAGCCCTGGATTGCGCTGATCGAAAGAGGTAATTGTACATTTTCAGAAAAAATACAAACAGCAGGCAGAAGAAATGCTGATGCTGTTGTGATTTACAATGCTCCGGAGACTGGCAACCAGACGATACAGATGGCAAATTTTGGTAAGTCATCATCAATTCTTGAAGAAGATTAATGTCTTTGTTTACCTTAAAATGGTATTTCCATCTAAAATTACTCTAGGATATGGCAATGAGGTTGTAAAACAATTCTACTTACATTCTCTTGCTTAGCACTACTTGGAAATACTTTATTATTTTTCAGTATTTATAACTAATTTGTCCCAATAGCAATTTGGAACAAATTAATTTGTCCCAGTAGCAATTCAGGCAGTGGTTCCTATTTTCTTTCAAGTTTTCTTAGTGATATAAGTTTTCTCAGTGTGTATTTTATAATTGCTTTTTAACAAACTATACCTTTACCTCTAAACATTAAAAATAACATTTTGATTTCATTATTAATTTGTACTTTTCAGTTTGATTCACTGTCTTCTGCAAAATGGATTCATTATTATGATTAAATAATAATATATGTAAAGGTGTAAAATTACACAGAAATAAGAATTTGACTCTGCTGTACGCTTGTGAGGTTTGAATCTGTTTGTGGGACTAATACATACAAAACTACTCTGCAAGAAGTGTTATTCATTGAAAACATATGACAGAAATAGGAAAACATTGTAATTCACAATAAAAATAAAGATTTTCCTTAGAAATGTTTACTTATGACTTAAGTAATTATAATCATCTAATTTATTAAGTTTGTAAAGAAAATTACTTTTGAGAATTACTGTTTTCATTTTATTTTGTAAAAAAGAGTGCCACTTTCCAATTAAATGTTTTTTTTAAACCAATGAAGAAGTAAACTTCTGACCCACGTTTTCTACAGCATAGGGAGGTATGTGTATTTTTGCCCCAGACTTAGCAAAAGAAAAAAAAAAAAAAGAAGAATTTCAATCAAGGCAAGGAAAGATCTGATAGTAAATGAAGGCAATATTTTGATACCTGCTATTATCACTGCCAAATTTGGCCTCTAAGAATATTGATGCAAAATTAAACAGATTTCAGAATTATAAAAAGGAGAAGATCAAATTTGTGTTAAGAATACTAGAGTAACCTTCAGAAACAAAAAAATACTAGAGTACTTGGAACATACATTCAATATAGCAATTGAGTACTAATGTTTGAAAAACAAGCTGCTTATTTCTCTGGGTATCAAAAAACAAGTAGAGATGGTCTTTCAGCAATACAAAATTATTGTAAATGCAACAAAAGTCTACATCCTACCTTATGTGACACATCCTGGGCATTGCCAGAGCTCTGGCATTCACATTTTTTTTCTTTCCAAGCTTAAGAGCATTTCATAAACATTCTCTACAAGTTTCTATAAAGTGACTTTTATTTTTGTAGAAAGAAAGCAATACCGCTTGCTGATGAAAATTAGGAATCAGACTTGTTCTAAGGAAACTACTGCCTTTTGTATTAAACTTAGAGATCCTGAGTACTCTAGGTTTCCTTTTTGCATGAATTTCGCTTATTCATACTCCTGCTATCTTTACAGTATAAACATGATCAAACTAAACAGTAATCCTATTTTCAAAATTTGCTTTTCAACCTGCATTATTTGAATATGTGGCTCTGGACAGCGTTTTTAAAAAGAGACAGCTAGGTTTATCATTCAGTATATCCTTCCTGTAGAATCAAAGACACATGAAAATATATTTCAAAGCTACAGCATTGCCCCTGTTTTCAAATAAACACATCGAGGGCTTAGCATGGTGACTCAAACCTGTAATCCCAGCACTTTGAAAGGCCAAGGCAGGAGGATTGCTTGAGGCCAGGAGTTCAAAACCAGCCTGGGCAACATAGCAAAACCCCATCTCTATTAAAAAAAAAAAAAAAGAAGAAAGGAAAAAAAAGGTGGGTGTAGTGGCTGGTTCTTGTAGTCCCAACTGTGAGGCAGGAGGATCTCTTGAGCCTAGGAGTTTGAGACTGTAGTGTCATTATCCGTACCACTACACTCCAGTCTGCACTTTAGTCTGAGTGAGAGAGAGAGAGAGAGAGAGACCTTGTCTCAATATGCATACATACATTGAAAAAGATAGCATGATGATAGTTGCTGTAACAGTTAACATTTATTGGCATTCACTATATGCCAGGCACTGATCTAGGGCCTTTATTTTATTTAATGAATACTGCTCTTTAACATCTAATGAGCTCAATCCCAAATAATTAAAATTTTAAGTTTAGAGTTTTATGGTTATAAGACCTGTCATTTAGTGTGTCGTTGGATTTCTTCTTTCCCTGAAATTTCCCTTATATAAAAACTTCTATGATGCAGTTGACAAACATAAGGAAGCAAGTGTGGATATGAAAGCTGTATGATCAGCTTCTAGATCATTAAAGACAGAGTTATTTTTTATAACATACACCCATTTTTTTGTTGTTGCTCTCTTTTCATTATTGCTTTGTTTTGACACAGAGAGTAGGGGCAACAGCTTATCCTCCTACGAAAACTCATGACTTCATCTTCCATCACCTCATATTTTGTCACCGCTAAAAGCCACCTTTTTAGAAAAACCACACTGTAACCCCCTCAGGCCCATACACCCTTCCACTCTTCCCTGGCTCCCCCTACCTCTTCATTTCTTCAGTCCCATTTTTCCTTGCTAGGCCTTAATAGTCCTTTCACAACGTTGTGTCTCTTCTTACTTAGGTCAATACCTTCCAGCAAAAGACCACTAGCAACAGACCTATAATTTAAAAAGTTGGATTTATTACTTGTTGCAGCAAAAGAACACACACCATGGGAAACTATGGGGCATCTCAGTAAGAGGGTGTTAGAAAGGATTTCCAGGATTTGGGCTTGCTATAGGTGATTTGAGGGAGGATTTAAGGAAGCAAGCTGTTAAACAAGCTCCCTAGTTTGCTCGAGATTGAGCGGTTCCCTGAGATATGGGATTTTCGGTGCTAAAACCAGGGAATTCCTGGGTAAACCAGGACAAGTTGGCCACTCTTGCTGGCTTTGTTCTGGACTTGGATGCTGTCAGGTAGTAATTCTGTGATTGAGTTTCTAAATAAATCTTTTTTTTATAAGTGGGGAAGACTAGGCCAAGGTTAAAAATGTAATTGGTAAAGAAGCAATAATCACTCATATTAGCCAGTATGGGGAGATGTTTGGTAATTTTTGTGGCTTGGACACTGTCTATATTTTGTCTGTGTTCAGAAATGATTGTGGAGTAGTTTTGTTTTTGTCTTGATCTATCATGGTCACAGAATGACCTTGTCTAATGTTGATGTTCTGTTAGGTGGTTTATGTTCAACAAGAAATCAGCAAAGTATAAAATAATTAATGGTGCCAAACCAGGTCCAGGATTCCAGGGGCTACTTGTCTCTTTCTCACTGACAATCCACTGTTCCTACTCCCTTACTGGTGTGCAAATAAAGCCCCCCTGCCAAGTCCTTTCACATTTCTGTGCCTCCTCATCCCTCTATAGGCTGCCTTAAAGGGCCCCAGTAAGCCTAAGGGATGCTTCCACTGTTTTGCCTCACATAGTTTCATGATGTAAGTAAAGAATGCCCTTAATCCTAGGCCCAGTATATTTACAGCCTCCCTGCTAACAAACAGGGATAACTTCAGTCTGAGAAGAGCTCCCATTGAGGAGAAGTAATGTACAGTCTAACACTTGAAGATAAACCCTTAATTCAATGCTTCCCAATTTGCTATTGGATTTCCCCTTTGGGTTGTAGCCTACAATTGCTTGGTTTGTTTTTGTTGTTTTTTTTTTTGAGTTGGAGTCTCACTCCTTTGCCCAGACTGGAGTGCAGTGGCCGCTCCCAGCCACCGCAGCCTCGACCTGCTGGGCTCCGGCAATCCTTCCGCCTCAGCCTTCCAAGTAGCTGGAACTACAGGCGCACGCTACCACACCTGGCCAGTTTTTTGGTTTATTGTAGAGATGAGGTCTCACCAAGTTGCCCAGGCGGGTCTCGAACCCACGGGCTCAGGCAATCCACTCACCTCAGCCTCCCACGGCGCAGGATTACAGGCTGAGACACCGAGCCCGGCTACAATTGTTAATATATCTATCTACATACAAATATATATGAATGTATGTATATATACATATATTTTCATATTCTAACTTACCAGCAAGATTAACAAGATTTTAATTTTGTATTTTGATGAGGTTGAAAATAGAAGGATAAGTTTACCATGTCCTTGAGTAAGTATGTAACTTCCTAGCAATCTTTTCTAAATGCTGCAGAGACAGTCATCCAGTTCTATTCCACAGATGCAAGAAAAGTCAGGACTCCTGAGCTATCCAAGCAGAAAATTCAGAGCATATTAAGTACTTGCTTGCTGAGCAGACAGTTTTTGAAAGTGAAATATGCTATTTTTGGGTAAATTGCCTTAAGAAATGCTGAGATTTGAATGCAGTTTATGTCAGCTAAGTCAATAATTTGGGAGGGATAAAATGGTTCTTACTTGTTCTCATTTAGACTGTGTCCAACGAAGTGAATTAGAGTGAGGTGTGCAGTTTTTCAGAATCCCCAAAACCTACCAATTCCAGATCAATGAAGTCCATGGTAAGCAAAGGTTTAATTAAAGCAGCAAACTCGCAGGCTTTATAAAAATGTTTTTCTATAAATGAAAGGGGAAATAAAAGAATAATATATAAATGAAATGAGAAGATAATAAAAGCTCTTTAATAAGGACCTGAACGCAGATATATACATAAAGAAGAGCTTAATTCAAGAAAATGAATCGGTTCCACTTCAAATGAACCTAAAATCTGTCTAGTTCTGTGCTTCTCCATACCATTGTCTCTATCTTAGACCTCTACAACAGCTTCCTGATTTCCCTACTACTCTTTTGCTTTCCCAAGTCCAGTTCCAGCACTGCAGCCAAAGTGGCATTTTAGAGAAAGTAAATCTCACTCTGTTTAAAATCCTTTCATAGCTTCTCATGACACTCAGGGTAAATTCAAGCTTCTTTTTTATGCCCTTATCCAGTTTTGAATCACCTGGCTCCTGCCTACTACTCTGACCTCATTTCTTCTCACTACCCCTTCTCCCACTCACTGAGCTCTTGCCACATTGGGATCCTTTCAGTCCCTCAATTGCGCTCAACTTTTCCCTGCCCAAGAACCTGAAAGTAACCCTTGATACACCCCTCATCTTCGTTACCACATTTTATTAAACATAAAGTCCTACTGATTTTACCTCCAGGCATTTCTTAAATCCATTCACCTTTCTATATCTGCTGCTTTCATCCAAGCCCAGGCCAACATCATCTCTCACCTGGACCACGCAATAGCCCAACTGGTCTCCCTACTATTCTTGTGTAGTCTGTCTTCCACATAGCAGCCGGAGTAATTCCATAGAAAATGTAATTCAGTCCCAATTAGAACAAAACCCAGACTTTGAACCCAGATCTACAAGGTCCTATATAATCAGACTTCATTCTCCACCCTTCTCTTCCACATTACCATGCCTCAGCCACTCTGGTCTTCTTTCTGTTCCTTAAGCAAGAGAGGTATGTGCAAGGTTTTGTATTTGCTGCTTCCTTGGGCTTAGTTACTTCTTCATTTATTCACATAACACTGCCTCCAAAATATAATCATGTCTATTGCCACCAGTCTAGTGCAGGCCAATACCAGATTTCACACTGACTACTATGAATAGCCTCTAAACTGGGCTTTCAGCTTCTACTCTTGCTACCTACACTATGTATTCTCCACGCAGCAGCCAAAGTGATCTCAAAATATAGGTCAATCACATTATTCCTCTTCTCAAAATCCCCCAGCATCTTTTTCATAAAAACTAATCTAAACTTTAATCATGTCTAAAAGGATGTGCGTGATATGGCTTCTGCCTACCTCTCTGACCTAACAGTCCACTTTCCCTCTCCCTCAGAATGCTTCAGTCATTCTGAAGTTCAGACACTTTCTCCAACACATGAAGCTTTTTCTGCATGAGACACTTTTTGCTTGACTTTCTTCCTCTCACAGCCATCACTATCACACATAACAGATCTTCCAAATCCAGTTTAAATGTCTCTTCTCCTAAGGGGTCTTCCTTCACCTCACACACATTATTTCCCATCAAAACTTTCTGCTCATTTTTGTTTACATATCTTATAATGTGCAATTTATTTTGTTATTTACTTAATACCTATTTCTCCCACTAGATTGTAAGTTTCAGGAGGACAGAGACCCTGTCTGTCATGCTTGCCATTGTATTAATTCTGCTGAGTATAGTGCATGGTCTTCACTAGTTGCTGAATAAACGAAAGTTTAAGAACCTAGAAAGCAGCCAGGCTCGGTGGCTCAACCTGTAATCCCGCACCTTGGGAGGCTGAGGTGAATGGAATGCCTGAGCCTGCGGGCTCGAGACCTGCCTGGGCAACTTGATGAGACCTCATCTGTACAATAAATAAAAAAATTAGTTGGGCGTGGTAGCGCGCACCTGTAGTTCCAGCTACCTGGAAGACTGAGGCGGAAGGATCGCCGGAGCCCAGCAGGTCGAGGTTGCGGTGGCCGGGAGCGGCCACTGTACTCCAGTCTGGGTGACAGAGTGAGACTCCAACTCAAAAAAAAAAAAAAAGAACCTAGAAAGCGATTCCTTTTTATATATGAAAAGATGGACAAATTTAAATGAAACTGATTAGGTAAATCCAGCAAACCATGGCATTTTAAAATTATTTTTATTTTGATTGATACCAGTAATAAATAAATACTTTATCCTGATAAAAATCCTAACAATATAATTAAAATCTCTCCAAGACTACCATCCCCAATCCCAGCTCCCTCCCAAGAGATAACTATTGCTATTCATTCAATATGTAACCTGTCAGAATTTTTCTATACACAGAAAATACAAGGTCAATTTGTGTTTCATTTTCAACAGTAACAAAGTTATTCTGTAGCTTGCTTTAGTCACTCAACAATAGGAACTGGAGTTATTTCCATGTCAGTAAATTTCTATTTAATTCTAATTTATTCTTTTGACTATTACATAATATTAATATTGCCCACATAAACATAATTTAACCACTCCCCCCATTAATGGAAATTTGGATTGTTTTCAATGCTGCACTTTTACAAATAATGCTTCAATTAACATAATTATTTGCTAACACCTAAGAAAGCTATTGTTATTGATCTTGCATTTGACCACCCTTTTGAACTCCTATTAATTTTAATAATTTGTCCATTGATTCTCTTGAATTTTCAAGATTATCATTTCTTGTACAAAGTTTTGTGTCTCTTCTTTTATACTAATTATATGTCTTAATTCTTTCCAGTGGTCTTATTCCATTGGTTAAGGTTACAATGGCTGTCATAATATACATCCTGGACTTGTTTCTGACTTTAGTAAAAAGTTCCCCCAGCTGTTCTACCATTAAGTATGTTATTTGACAGAAGTTTCTGGGAGATTTTTTTTGTTTTGTTTTGTTTTTTGAGTTGGAGTATCACTCTGTCGCCCAGACTAGAGTGCAGTGGCCGCTCCCCGGCCACCGCAGCCTTGACCTGCTGGGCTCTGGCGATCCTTCCTCCTCAGCCTTCCGTGTAGCCAGAATTACAGGCGCACGCTACCACGCGACTAATTTTTTTATTTATTGTAGAGATGAGGTCTCACCTACCCAGGTGGGTCTCGAACCCGCGGGCTCAGGCAATCCACTCACCTCAGCCTCCCAAAGGCGCGGGATTACAGGCTGAGCCACCGAGCCCGGCTTCTGGGAGATTTTTAAAAAATCAAGTTTCAGTATTTCAGAAAGGCATTCAAATCTTGTTCTTCTTATTGGTAAGCTATTATATGAATACATATGTACATATACATATATGCATATATGTTTTTGTTTTGATAGACATAAATATGTTCAGCATTGTAGGATTTGACCCAAAGGAGAAATACAACAGTTTACCGTCAGCTTGGGAGAAATAATAAAGTGGTACATAACAACAATAGGTAATCTCAATAAATTAGGTTTAGAAAAAAAAAAAGCCGGGCTCGGTGGCTCAGCCTGTAATCCTGCGCCTTTGGGAGGTTGAGGTGAGTGGATTGCCTGAGCCCGCGGGTTCGAGACCCGCCTGGGCAGCAAGACCTCATCTCTACAATAAATCAAAAAGTCAGACAGGCGTGGTAGCGCATGCCTGTAATTCTGGCTACTTGGAAGGCTGAGGCGGAAGGATCACCGGAGCCCAGTGAGTCGAGACTGCGGTGCCGGGAGCGGCCACTGCACTCCAGTCTGGGTGACAGAGTGAGACTCCAACTAAAAAAAAAAAGAAAAAGAAACAATACATAGAATGGACAATTTTATAGGTTTTTTTCCTCAGGTATAATCTTACTGATGCCCTGAACAAAAACGTTGAAAAAAATTGTATTACTTTTACATACAACTCCAAGTTGAGTGTCAAGTTGCAAGTTACAAACAAATTAAAAAACATTTTGACAAATTAGGAAACTTGTTTGTAGTGAACAGTAAATGTAGAGTATAATAAATGTAGAGACAGATATAACAGAAAACTATGGACAAAAAGACAGGTATGTAAGCAAAAGATTTAACAATTAAATTACATTGTATTACAAGTTAAATAAAGAATGACTAATTATTTAAAAATATGACATGATCATGGGATGTACTAGGAAGCATTTAACATGTTCAGTCTGGAAAATAACTCAGCTATGTTTGAAATTCATGAATGTCTGCAAACATTGTAAGCCTTTGAATCACCTGGCTTACAATAACAAAAGATGTTAGTGTCTTTTTGTACTCTCATACTGGTGCCATAACTGCATAAAAATGTATGATTATAAGGAAATCAAGATACAGTGCTTTTGGACACTGGTTTCCAAGGGGAAAAAATGAGTTAATTTAATGTGAGCCCTTTAAATTACATTTTGTCTTTATTTCAAAATCAAGGAATATGTTGTAAGAGTCTAAACATGTGCTATTTGTTTATTAAAATATATATTTGCTTAACTCTTGACCTTTTCTTCCTAAATTTTTAATATTTTATTCATTATATTATGATTTGCTTCTAGGACATTGATTTCCCCCAGAATTACTAGGTAATTATTAGGAAAGTGTGTGTGTGTGTGTGTGTGTGTGTGTGTGTGTGTGTGTGTGTGTGTGTGTGTATGAGAGAGAGAGTAAATACACACAAAACAATGCCTGAGTAAGATTGTATAAAGTAGGCTACTTCCTCTTAAGTACCCTTGCCTTCTTATTTCAGAATCCTCAGTCCTTAAGTGCTCTTTCCCCAGCTACCCTCTTCATTCAAGCCTACCTTCCCTAGGCAGCAAGAACATCTTTTCCCATCTAAACTTGTAAGTCCTATGTCCTAGTCATTTTAGAGAATTGTTAGATAATCAGGAGCTGTTTTTATAAAGTGAAGGGAGGGATCTCTCTCTCTCTCTCTCTCTCTCTCTCTCTCTCTCTCTCTGAGACAGTGTCTCTGTCACCCAGGGTGGAGTGCAGTGGCACAATCATAGCTCATTATAATCTCAAACTCCTGGGCTCAGGTGAGCTTCCTGCCTCAGTTTTCCAGGTAGCCTTGTCACAACACTCAGCTAATTATTTTCTGTAGAGACAAGAGTAGCCTTGCTATGTTGCCCCGGCTGGTCTCAAACTCCTGACCTCAAGCGATTCTCCCACCTCAGTCTTCCAAAGTTTTGGGATTACAAGCATGAGCCACTATACCAGGGCTCATATTTCTAACTGGTGATACTATCAGGACCTTTGACAAAACTGTGGAAGAGAGAATATGAGGAAATGGTATTTAAAAATGTCCCTCATTACATCATGTAAGCAACAATCTGTTCCACCTATATTATTTTCAGCACGACCTACCTAATGACTTCACTATGCAATGATAGTAACATAATGTGATCCAATAAACTACTCTCTAGCAGTAATCAATAAATTGGTCTCTCCTCGGTGGAAAGAACAAATAAAGAGAAGTGAAAATTTGCTCAATAATTCACTTGTTTTCCACTTATATTTTAAATGATTGTGTGTCGTAATAAATGGAACTCTTTATTTCTTTCAGTACTGTAACTATTAAAAATGTGTTTTTCCTTCCTCTTTATGAAGGAACTTGTTAATGGTAAGCACTTTGTTAGATATGTGCCAAGCACTCTTCTAAGCAAAATAATTTCAACTCCATGAGGTACATAGTGTCAGTATCTCCAATATGCATTTAAGGAAACTGACGCACAGAGAGGTTGGTTAACTTCCCCATAGTCATATAGCTAATAAGTCTCAAAGCTGAGTTTTGAAACCTAATATCCTGACTTCAGAATCTGTACTCTTAATCAGTACATAATACGACCTCTCTAGTGAGCATATACTATGGAAGACACTGCAAAAAAAATCATCATTACCCTCAGGGAGAGAAATGAAGTTGGGGGAACTAATATTCATATAACTCTAGAAGGTAGAATATAAAAATCCCTATAATAGAAGTGCTGAGGTTATTGGAGTTGAGGAGATTAGAAAAACTGTGAGGTCAGAGTGTTGGAAGGGTAAAAAAAATGGATGTTAAAGTTACAGAAAATGATGGCCGAGAAGTCAAAGATCAGTATTGGGATTACAAAAATGATAGGCTTATAGGATAGGCAATCAGAACGTGGGGTATTTCTGTTAAGATTTCAGAGGTTGAGCAGATTAGGAGGATGACAATGTCTAGAGTATGGTCATGGCAGTGGGATAACTAAAGTGGAATAAAGACAAAGTCCCTGAGTTAAGTCACACTGAAGTCAGAATATTGGATGATGGAAAGACAGCGTGGACAGGATGGTTGTAATCCAAATGACAAAGTCTTCAATAAATGTAGGAGAATGACTGGAAGTACGGTCCATGGCCAAACAGGGAGGAAAAGAATAGAAAGTGGTAATCAAAGGCATGAGTCTCCAACAAGCAGGGTTTTTATTCACGAGGGTAGGGGGAAAGTAGTCTAGAAATAAGGATGTGGGAGTGAAGAGACTGAAGATATGTGAGGTATAAACAGATGAGCTGTCTCTACTAAAAATAATTGAAGAATAAGGGTAAGCTCATGGGTAACATAGGTTTTGGATGAGTCAGAACCAAAGGGAACCCATAGTGAAGAGAAGATGGGGGAATTTCACAAGTTAAGCCTTTGTCATGTAGCCAGAGATCTAGAAGTCATAGTGGAAATTTTTGGGAGGGGAACAGTAGAAGAAAGTAATGAGCAGTATGGAGAGGGGAGCATGGATGTTAATAGTAACTAAATTAGTTTCCATTTGGGGGAGTAATTAAGGATGAAATGAATATGAGGCCAGGTGGCAATCAGGTAATGATTTCAAACTAAATTCTGGGGAAAAAAAGTTGTTTTAAGCACGTATGGGACTTGGTTTATCAGTATAACAGATGACAATACAAAATGTAAGAGACTTATTCACAAGGTAGCAGGCACTCTTGGAGGAGCTGGGAAGGGCAGAGTCGAACAGGTTAGAGATGAAAATATGAAAAAAAATCAGAAAAGTTTGTCCCTAGAGCTGTGATTGTGGATCACAGGAATGAAGGAGAAGCGTATTAATGTTTGGGCAGAGAGAGGGTACAGTGGAGAATAATAGGTGTTGAATGACTTGAATATAAAACTAACCTGCCTAGGGTTCCAAATGGAACTGCTTTAACATCATCCCTATACTAGTTGGTCCTTGACTAGTTGGTCCTTTACCTGAGAATCTGAAGGATGCTGCATAAAAATAGAAAATCATTATAAAGAATAAGCATATGAAAAATTCTTTGGAGTCATTTTAATGAATCAAATTTCTGGGAAATGGCCTGTTTGTTATGACTGATGTCAATTACCTATCTCTGCATTGAGGAGACTAGGATTTTAGTAAAATCTGGTAGAAACTTAGTCAAGACCTTAAGATGTCAAAACTTCAATCATTAAATGCCTAGATGTTCTTCATTCCAGAATTAAATTAAATCCAATCTACATTTATTTGTGAATATTTTTAGCTTTTAAATGGAAATTTAAATTGAGTTATTTTCCTCAAAGCAGTCAATTCAGTGGAGGAGGAGAAGTGTAGAATCAGTCAAATAGAATGTTTGGCATTATTTTAGCTCTAAAAATGTAAGCATGGACCAAATAACCATTTTTCAGAAATGAAATTTCAACTGATTTTTTTAGCCTCATATAGTAAACAGGAGCATCTAAATGCTCAGTAACTCATGTATGGTAACATTAGCTGCAGTTGGAGGCCACAGTGGTTAACTCTAAGAAATGTAGAACCATTTCAACTATACAGACAAGCAAATGCTCTTACAGAATTAGCCTTATCGAAAAGCCAGGATATACCAAAAGGTCATATGTATTAGAGGACTTTGTGAGAACTTCTTGGAACAAAACTCAGTTGGAAAGAGGGGTAAATGGCATTTTAGTTAAAGGAAGATGTACAGTTTGGCCATTTCACAAAGAACACATCCTTTCTCATCTGAAAGCTGCAGCCCATTACCTCAACAGCCCAGTTTAATGAAGGCCTAAAGAGAAATACTAGGGCTCTAAGCTGATGCACCTTACCACATGATACCTCACCCACTTGGGACACTAAGGGGTGAAAAGAAACCCTAGCGAACAAAGCCCTGGGGTGCTATTCGCTCTTGTTTACACGTCCATAGCCTGGGCCAAGAGTAGCTCTACAGTGGGTAGTGAAAAATATCTTAGGGAGAGAAAGTTCTGGCTGACTATTGGTTTTTGTTTTTGTTTTTGTTTTAACACGGGAGTAAAAGAAGGCAAAAAAGTGTGTGTGTGTGTGTGTGTGTGTGTGTGTGTGTGTGTGTGTGTGTGTGTGTGTTTTATCCAAAAAGCAAGGGTTTACTTATTCACTCAACAAATATTTACTAAGGGTCAACTGTTTGTCAGACACTGTTCTCCCAAGTCGTACATTTCACAGTTCTATCTCTGAGCCATCAAGCATGCACGGTTTCTACCAAAAACAGTGGAATGTAGTAGTGACTCAGGATATGGATTTTGTAGAGAGACAAACATGAATTTGAAACCTAGATATTCTGTTTGTTTTCTAGCTGTGTGATCTTGGGCAAGTTACTTAACCACTCTGAATTTCAATCTTCCTAGCTCAGTCATCTCATCTGTAAAATGGGAATACTACTTTATAGGGTGGTTGTAAGGATTAAATGAGACAATGCATGCAAAGAAAGCACTCCACACAGTGTCTAGTCTATTGTATACACTAAAAAAATATGGTAGTAGTAAGATGATGCTGATGAAGTCATCCCCTTCTTGGTTCATTCTCTTTCTTTTTCAACTTTAGAATCTTGGGCAAAATTTATGTCCTACAAGAAGTCTTTTTTGACCAACAGTGTAGCCTGATCTCTCCCTTACTTGGCACCTATTCAACGCTATATGCACAGTTTAGGCTAATTTGCTTTTTTGAATATTTTATGTATTCTTATGTATCATTTCTGAATTCCTGATTATCATAGACTAATAAATTAATAGACTAAACACAAAAGAATATATAAATCTTCTATGTACTTTAGGAATCTCTTCAACTAAAACCCTGTCTGATGGTCATTCATTTACTACTTGAGCACTTTCAGTGACAGGGAGCTCATGATTTCACAAGGGAGTTCAGTTCGTTGTTGAACAGCTCAAGTTTTTAGAAAGTTATTTTTCAAAATGTGCCTCCCTCTTACTTTCACACACTGTTCCTAGTTGTGCCTTCCTGAACAATATAGGACATATTTGGAGTTATCTTTTATATACTTTATATCATTCAGTCAATTCCCAATCTGTGGTATTGACTTGTTGACTTTCTTTAAACTAATGATAAAATTTGAATTTTAGTGTTTTTACCACCAAAATCTTATTTTTTTCTATTGATGGGGTGGGAGACACTCCTGCTTTTTGAGAATGACTTTATTTTTTATGTATTGGAGAAAGAGTTGGAGGTCAGTCACCTGTCTGATGTGGGGTTTTTTTGTCTCAGAAATCCCCCTACTCAACAATACTCTCCTCCCTATTGATACGCTGTATAAAATTTTATCCTGGGTTAGGTACAGTAGCTCATGCCTATAATCCCAGCACTTTGGGTGGCCAAGACTAGAGGACCTCTTGAGCCCAGGTGTTTGAGATCAACCTGGGCAGTGTAGCAAGACCTTGTCTCTACAAAAAAAAAAAAATCAAAAAATTAGCTGGGTGTGGTGGCACGTGCCTGTAATCCCAGCTACTCAGGAGGCTGAGGCAGAAGGATAGCCTGAGCCCAGGAATTTGAGGCTGCAGTGAGCTGTACCCCAGCCTGGGCAACAGAGTGAGACCCCCAACTCAAAAAATAAAAATAAAAAATAAATAAAATTTCATCCTTCATTAAGAAGGAGCACTCCTTTGGAACTTGAAAGGTACAGGGTCTTTGAGTTCCTATTTAAAAGGACACATGGTCCTGAGAAAAGTAACATCACAACCATAACAACTGATACCAGTCGTTGAATTGTTTGATAGCCACCTGAGTATAAAATAGCAGACTAAATGAGATGTGACCTGGAAGCAGTACTAGACTGCTGGAGCTCCAGGGACCTTGTTTCATTCACCTCAGTATACACAGCATTTAGTACAGTGACCAGTTCATAGAAGGCCCTCATTCATGAATGAATGAATGAGGATATGGAAATGAATGAATGAGGCTGGAAAGTGGAGTACCCGCCTATCCAAAAATCATTACCTCCTTCACAATTTTATCTATAGTCATTCAGTGTGATAACAGCAGAAAGGTTGGGGTTTCTCAGCTTAATGACACCATGCAGGCTCTTAACAGGGTTCTTTTTATCTCTATCTGCTCTCCCAGCAGCTATTTGGTGTCTCATCTTTAGCTGGCAGTCGGACATGACTTCTTTGTTAGGCTGCTTCTATATAAAGTTCTGGCAATAGGACCTGCCTAGATTACCACCAGTGATTCATACAGCTACACAGAGTGCTGACACCCACACAGGGTCATGGAGTGAAGGAACCAGATTCCGGTTCAGCTCTTGTTTCACTGCACAATATTGTGGAACGTTAACATTACTCATATATATATATATATATATATATATATATATATATATATATATATAAGCTGTTGTAGTGGTCTACATCATACTACGTGAATTTGGGTAGAACATCGAAAACCTCATTAATTCTCACCAGTGTTAAATCTAAGTTAAAAATACAGTGTTAGCACTTAGAGAAGTAAGGAGATGACTAAGTGCCTTCAGAGAATAGAAACACTTTTTAAGCAGTACATAGAAGCAACTGTTTCCTGCAAACAAACACTGCGTATTCACTAAAGCAGATCCAGCAATGCTTCTCTTTGGCATCACTCTAGTAGCAACACATTTGTGCTATTATATTACTTGAAAATAATAAAGTTGTTTTTTGTATTTTGTTAAAACTTTAAAAGAAGGCCTATCTGACAGCAGATCTCTTAACAATAAAAAGCATATTTAAAAATCATAAAATGCCTGTTTTCAGACCTATGCAGTAATGAAATCAAAGCTAATGAAATACAGACATCTACTTCAAAAAACAATGTAAAAGGTTTGATTTCATAAGTCCAATTGCTTTTATGAAAATGAATACTTTCTAAAGCACTAGGAAAAATGGTTTTCTTGTACAAGGTTAACAGTACCCAGTGCAGAACTTATGTACGATATAAATTTCCTTCATCATGGAATGAATCCCAAACTTTCTACAAAATATTGAAATATTACTGTATTCCATAATCGCAATTATAGAACTTGCCAATTTCATACAAGTCTAATTTAGGAAAGTTTTATTCTATTTGCAAAATAATTTCATAGTGAAAGTAGAGTTCTATTTTCTTTATTCTGCATGTCTGGACTGTGGTTCTGGCAATGAAAAAAGTTAAATGTAAAACAATATCCCTGTTGTTCATTTGTGGAAATTGTTCAAATTATTGAATATCCTGTTAGTGATTCTATGAAAAAATAGATGTCCACAGCCCATTAATCTTCTCTCTGTAAATACCTAAAATGTTAGCAAAGTGGTAAATATCGATAAAACTTGTCTCTTTCAAGCAATAATACCTTACAAATCTGCCAATTTACATTTTCATTTAACTGAACTATGTATTTAACCTATAATTACATTTCTAAAATGAAGTTATGGTGTTTTGTTCTGTTTTACATTCATTTGGGATTTTTTTTGCTCTAACTTCTTAGAAATATCTTTATTTCCCTACAGTAAGATCTTGGAGATAGTATCTTTTTAATTACTGCAGAAATTGTATTCTGATTTCTGGGAAACTAGACAGTAAAGCACCATGTTCTATTGAAAAATGAAAAGAGAGTTCCAGTAAGATGGCGATGGCACAGGTGGGACTGTGAGATTCTCCAAAAGTGAGTTCCCATAAAGACTCTGACTTTCCTTCCTCCACTCCCCTGTCCACCAGCAGCTGCATTGGTCCAAGGCCTGGAGACCCTCGGTCCCATGCACAGCCGGCTACCGCGCCCCCTCTGCAGCTACTGTTCCATCCCAAGTGGCCCCGGGCCCAGCTGAGTGGAGGTCCCAGCTCCCTCCCAGGCTACACTGTCTCACCCAGCCCCAAACTGCCCACTGCTGCCTGTGGAGACCCTCGGATACTGCCTTGTGGAGATCTGGGTTCCCTTGCTGGCTATACTGCCCTGGCACTCAGCCGCTGCCAGCTCCCTCCCTGACTGGGTGCCCAGCCCAGTCTCCAGCTGTGGCAGCCCATGGAGGCCCTCCATGCCCACTCCTCGTAACTAGAGGCTCCACTCCTTCCTGGGGTGCCCCACCAGGCCCAAGGCCACCGCTACCCATGCAGGCCCCCAGCGCCTGTGCCTCCAGGCTCTGCACCACCACCCGGGTTGAAGCACCCAAAGCTGTGGCCAGTGCTCAACCCTCGGAGTTCCGGGTCCCCACCCTGGGTTCTGGGTTCCTGCCTAGTCCCATCGCCCAGTCCCATCGCAAGCCGCTGTCACCCGGGGAGGCTCTAGGCACCCATCCCTCAGAGATACCAGCTCTATTCCTGGCTGAAGTACCCTGTGGGGGGCCCAAAGCTGCTGCCACTGCCCACCACCCACCCTTTGGAGCTCCAGTCCTGCTCTGGCTGAGGCACCCAGCAGTCTCGCACTCCACTTCCCCCAACTCACCCCTGACTACAGCAGATCAGAGAACAGCTGGAGCCCTGTGACCAGGTAGAGATCTGCAGCAACTCACCCACCCAGCTCTGCCTAACCTCCAACTTGGGAGCTAAGACGCCATGGTTGTGTAAGGGAACAGTACATCTTAAAGACGTGCTGAACAGCTGCTGTCAGCTCTCAGCTCTGGACTAGGGAATTCTGGGCTTCCTCCCCCACCCCAAGCTGCTGGCGGCACAGCAAATGCAGCACCCAGCTATATTGCTGATTCCCAGTGCCTGACACCAGACACATACCACCATAACCCATCATAGTGGATCATCCACAGACCAAACAAGTGGAGAGAAAGGATGAGTGGAGAGAAAGGATCAGCGAAAGAGGAACCACCCACCACAGCCATTTTCCAGGCAGAGATTTGCATTGCCCTGCCCATCTACGAGCAGCCTCCACCTTGATTTCTAAGGTAACCTTGCCAAACAGGAGACAAAAGGCCCTCCCCTATGCTGAATCAGACACAGGCAACTCAGTCCTGGGGCAGACCTCTCAGGCAGCAAGCCAAGGGAATCAACCCAACCTATGAGTAAGTCTATCTGCCTGCAAAGGGGAGAGGCTAGAGATCAGAGCTGAAGAGACTTTAGACACTCAGGAAAGACTCCAGAACTAGTCTGGTTTCCTATCTTGATTTTTTATCTTATTGTTCTGGCTGTTTGTTTTGCTCATTTTTGTTTGCTTTTTGAATTACACTACTTGTTTGTGTTGGGGAAAAGCACATCAAAAGGCATGAATATATTGAACTGTCTTTGTGTGATTACCAGTATGCTTTAGGGAATCTTGTTTGTTACTTTGTTTTTACTCTTTTTTGGCTTTGTGTCTCTTTTCACTCATTAGTTGGTATGTATGTCTATTTTTCCTCTTACTCTTTTCTCTCTCCAACTTCTTCTTGATCCCCCCTTCCATTATTTTCCTTTTTATTACCTCCTTTCGTTCCATGGGTCAAACCTAAACCCCACTGCATGGACAGATTGTAAGGCAGTGGAAAGTGGGTTCCAGTGTGCCCATATAGCTGTTGGTGGATACTGGGATCTGTAGATAGATTCTGAATCACAGCTTCCCCCTCAATTAAATCTCAAAACTGCAAAAAGTACAGCCCCAACCTATAGTCCAGCCTCAAAAGTGAACAAAGCCAGAGGACACTCATAACAAAGAACAGGAGATTGAACAAAAAGAAGTAAAAGCAACCCCACATTCCCTGAAAAACAGAATTAAAGAAAGGGAGAGAAGGGGAGAGGAAAATCTACACAAATGAAGAAAAACCAAAAGAAGAATATGGGTCTCTCACAGACTCCTGGGAGGTCAGACACTGAGAAAACTGACTTTGGAATGCAAACAAAGAAGAGCCCCCAGAATGACTGATCTCAAACTATAAACTCAGATATCAAGGCATTAATGGAGAGATTAAAAAGAATTGAGGCAATACAAGAGGAAACTAGGAAGGAGTTGATAATTGAGACAACAGTAGTAAATAATCCTGTGAATGAAATAACAAACTGATAAGTATGGAAAGCAGAATTAGTCAAGCAGAAGAAAGAATCTCAGAGCTTGAGGACCAAAATATAGAACTAATCCAAACTGTCAAAAACATAGAAAAGAAGCTTAAAAAGACAGAACAAAACGTTCAAGAGATGAGCGATTACTTCAAGAGACCAAACCTAGAGTAATTGGACTTCCTGAGGCAGAGAGACAGAGTCCACCCTAGAACAAACATTCCTTGAGATTACTCAAGAAAAGTTCCCTCATCTCATCAGTGATGTGAAAATTCAAACACAAGAGATTCAAAGAACCCCTGCAAGACAATCAATGAGAAGACCAACTCCCAGACACATAATAATTCACCTAAACAAAGTAGGCATAAAAGAAAAAATCCTAAAGGCAGCAAGAGAAAAAGGACAGATTACCTACCATGGAAGACCAATTAGAATAGCAGCAGATGTACCTACAGAAACCCTTCGAGTTAGGAGAGCGTGGAGCCCTATCTTCAAAGTTTTAAAAGATAAACAATTTCAACCAAGAATAACCTACCCAGCCAAGCAAGCTTCATCAATGAGGGAGAATTAAAATCTTTCCCAGATATCCAATCCCTAAGAACTTACGCTGCCACCAGACCACCTCTACAAGAAACACTTAAGAAAGTATTAAACACAGAAGAAAAGGAAAAAAGAACAACATTCTTCACAAGAGTACAGGAAACAGTTAAAAACACACACGAACCAACCCTAAAACCAAAAGAAAGACAACAAACAAACAGGAACAACAACAACAACTCTATAAGAATCTTATGATAGGGGTCAACTCTCACATTTCAATAATTAGCCTGAATGTGAATGAACTAAATGCACCACTGAAAAGACACAGAATGGCAAAATGAATAAAATATCACCATGCAACCATATATTGCCTTCAAGAGACTCAACTCACTAGAAAGGACACTCACAGACTCAAAGTAGAAGGATGGGAAACAAATTTTCAGGCGAACAGAACACAAAAGAAAGGAGAAGTCACGATCTTAATCTCAGACAAAATACCCTTTAAGCTATCAAAAATTTAAAAAGATACAGAAGCCCACTACATAATAATAAAAAGTTCAATCCACAAGCAAGAAATATCTATCCTAAACATATATGCACCCAACATAGGAGTGCCAACTTTCATAAAGCAGCTTCTAGGTAAACTCAAAAAAGATATTGATGTTAACACTATCATAGCTAGAGACTTTAATACCCGACTCACAGCCCTAGACAGATCATCAGGACAAAAAATCAGCAATGAGATCCAGAACCACAATGTGACTCTTGACCAAATGGACTTAATTGATACCTACAGAGCACCCCACCCACGAACACAGAATATACATTCTACTCATCACCGCATGGAACGTACTCTAAGATCAACCACATACTTGGCCATAAATCAAGCATGAACAAATTTCAAAAGATCGAAATTTTGCCATGCACCTTCTTGGACCACAGTGGAATAAAAATAAACATCAACACCAACAAGCTTCCCCCCAAACACACAAAGACATGGACACTAAACAGCACAATGCTAAACAACTCCTGGATCAATGATGAAATCAAAACAGAGATTAAAAGATACCTGGAAACAAATGAAAATGAAGAAACATCTTACCAAAATCTCTGGGATGCAATGAAAGTTGTTGTAAGAGGGGAATTCATATCCTTACAAACGCCCATGAAGAAAATGGAAGGAACACAAATTAACAGCCTAACAAGTCACCTAAGGAAGCTAGAAAAGCAAGACCACCAAAACCCTAACTTCAGTGGAAGAATCCAGATCAACAAAATAAAAGCCCAAATCTGGGACATAGAAGACAAAAAGATAATACAAAAAAAATCAATGAAACAAAAAGCTGGTTCTTTGAAAGGATAAACAAGATCAATGGTCCCCTAGCTAGACTGACCAAGAAAAAAAGAGAAAAAGCCCAAATAAACATGATTAGAAACACAAGAGATGAAGTCACATCTAACCCTGAAGAAATACAAAAGATCATTAGAGACTACTATGTATACTTGTGTGGAAACAAACTTGAAAACCTTAAGGAAATGGAGAACTTTCTGGTATCACACAACCTGCCTAGGTTGAAACAAGAAGAAACTGAGACTCTAAATAGACCAATAACAATCAAGGAAATTGACTATGTAATAAGAAAACTACCTCCAAAAAATCCCTGGACCAGATGGTTTTCCGGCAGAATTCTATAAGACATTTAAGGAGGAGCTGATACCAATCCTACTGAAAGTATTCCAGTCAACTGAGAAAGACGTAACTCTCCCCAAATCATTTTATGAAGCCAACATCACATTGATATCGAAACCAGGTAAAGATCAAACAAAAAAAGAGAACTACAGGCCAATATCTTTTATGAACATAGATGCTAAAATTCTTAGGATCTAGATCCTAGCAAACTGGCTTCAACAACACAGCTCAAAAATCATCCATCATAACCAAGTAAGCTTCATCCCCGGGATGCAAGACTGGTTCAACATTTGCAAGATCATAAATGTAATTAAATACATCAACAGACATCAAAGCAAAAACCACATGATTATATCATTAGATGCAGAAAAACTTTTGATAAAATCCAACACCCATTCTTGATAAAAACCCTTGAATATCGAAGCATACATGGAACATACCTCAAAATAGAAAAGCCATCTACGAGAAACCCACAGCCAGCATACTTCTAAATAGGCAAAAATTGGAACCAATTCCCCTGAAAACAGGAATAAGACAAGGATGCCCACTCTCACCCCTCCTGTTCAATATAGTATTGGAAGTCCTGGCTAAAGCAATCAGAAAAGAAAAGGTGATCAGGGGTATCCAAATAGGAAAACAGGAAGTCAAGTTCTCTCTCTTTGCAGACATGATTGTGTACCTTGAAATCCCAAGAGAATCTATCAAAATCCTCCTTGCACTGATAAAGGACTTTGGCAAAGCCTCAGGGTATAAAATAAATGTGCAAAAGACAATCACATTTCTTTACACCAATAATAAACAAATAGAAACCCAAATAAAAAGCACAATCCCATTCACAATAACCACCCCCAAAAAAAGAAATACCTTGGCATCTTCCTAACCAGAGACGTGAAAGACCTTTACAATGAAAACTACAAAACACTGCTCAAAGAAATCAAAGATGACACAAACAAGTGGAAAAATATCCCATGCTCATGGATTGAAAGAATCAACATTGTGAAGATGTCCATCTTCCCTAAGGCAATCTACAGATTTAATGCAATACCCATCAAATTACCAGCAACATTCTTCTCAGATCTAGATAAAACAATACAGGAATTCATATGGAAACACAAACAACCAAGAATAGCCAGAACAGTCCTCAGCAAAAAAAAAAAAAAAAAACAAAGCAGGAGGTATTACACTACCAGACTTTAACCTTTACTATAAAGCTACAATAATCAAAACAGCTTGGTATTGGTACAAGAACAGGCATATAGACCAATGGAATAGAATTGATATTCCAGAAGCAAAACCCCAATTTCTCAACCAACTCATCTTCAACAAAGCCTCCACCACCCACCACTGGGGAGAGGAGAACATATTCAGTAAATGGTGCGGGAAAAACTGGCTAACTACATGCAGAAGATTCAAACAAGACCCTATCTATCCCCATACACAAAAATTAACTCTAAATGGATCAGAGACCCAAATGTAAAACCCCAAACATAAGAACTTTAGAAAATGCAGGACACGCCCTTATGGAAGTTGGAACTGGCATCCAATTCCTGAGCAAAACCCCAAGTGCCCATCCCATAAGAGATAAGATAAACAAGTGGGTCCTCATTAAACTGACAAGCTTCTGCAAAACCAAAGAAACCATCAAGAGGACAGGGTGACAGCCCACAGACGGGGAAATAATATTTGCCCACTCCATGTCTGACAAAGGCCTAATATCTCGGATCTACAAGGAACTCAAACGTGCTGAAAATAAAAAAACAAACAACCCCATTGCAAAGTGGGCTAAAGATATGAATAGACACTTCTCAAAAGAAGACATACGAGCAGCTAACAGACACACGAAAAAATGTTCAGCCTCAGTAGTCATCAAGGAGATGCAAATTGAAACTACACTGAGATAGCACCTAACTCCAGTCAGAATGGCCATCATCAATACCTCAAAAAATAACAGATGCTGGAAAGGATGTGGCGAAAAAGAAACACTTCTGCACTGTTGGAGGGAGTGTAAACTAGTACAGCCTCTGTGGAAATCAGTGTGGCGATTCCTAAAAGCTCTAAAAATTGACCTTCCATATGACCCCGCAATCTCCATACTGGGAATATACCCTGAAGAACTCAAATCACTCTATAAAAAAGATACCTGCACACTTATGTTTATCGCAGCATTGTTCACAGTAGCAAGAACCTGGAACCAACCATGCTTTCCATCAAAAGAGGACTGGCTTTAAAATGGAATATTACGCAGCCATAAAAAAGAATAAAATCATGAATTTCGCAGCAACCTGGATGGAATTGGAGTTTATAATACTGAGTGATCTCTCATAGAAACAAAGATATGAGTATCACATGTTCTCACTCATAATAGACCTTGAACAACTATCACAATACTTTAAGAAAAGGATTGACAGTGGTGGGAAACTATGGGAGGCGCAGGAAGGGGAAGGGAGGAGGGATTAATAGTAGTCAATATCTGTCTGGGGACGGGGGGTACACCTCATCAACAAGGGTACCTGCACAATGCATATTTGTATACCTAACCCTTAACTGTACCCCACAATTTAAAAATAAAGAATATGTTTAAAAAATTTGTTAAGACAAGGCTTTGTCTCAACACTTCATGACAACTGTGATTTAATATTAATTATTTTAATACCACTGTGCATGTCATTGAAACCTCAGAAAGATTTTATTATTATAATCTTTCATTTTCATGATAAAGAACAAAAAATACATTCAAAAAAGATAATTTTTACTAAATATATGGCTAAAACTGGGGGGGAAAAAGAAAAATGAAAAAAATAGATATTCTCAACTCCTTTAACACGGTTGTTTTCCTGTCACTAAGTTCCACACTTGTCTTTGATATACTACTAGCATGAATAGCAAAAGGAAAGCAGTGAAGACATATACAACAAAATGCAAATTTCTAGTGCTCCAAGCAGCAGTTTTACACCAACTTTATTTATTCTGTTAAAATAGCATAAGCAGAGGGGTCCCCTCCTACTGTGGGAGCTTTTCTGTCCTCTCAATAAACCCTGCTTTCTCAAAAAAAAAAAAAAAATAGCATAAGCAATTACAGATGATGTGCTAGGAAACTCAAATAACTACAATTGGATATTGACTTAAATGAGTCATGAGTAATTTTCACTTTGATTAAATTAAAACCTTTTTTAGTTTCAAGGGTATGAAATACCGACTGGATGCCTTAGGGAGAAAGTCATAAAGAAAATAGCCAGCTTGGCATGGTGGCTCACACCTGTAATTTCAGAGCTTTGGGAAGCCAAGGCAAAAAGGATCACTTGAGGCCAGGGAGTTCAATGCTGCAGTGAATTTTGATGGTGCCACTGCACTCCAGCCTGAGCAACAGAGTAAGATCTTATCTCTGAAACAAGCAACCATGGAGTTTATTACAGCAGCAATCGAAAAAGAAAATAAGCAACTGTATTCTGGTCAGTTTTATTGGCACTGGGGTATATAGAAACATTATTCTCTCTAGGTTCAGTCTAGTTTCATGATTTACCTCCTCTGAAAATATAAGCAGGAACATGTGGTCAACTAAAATGTGGCTGACATGTGCACAGTTTATACAAATGAACTCTATAATCCCATTTCAATATGAAGGAAGTTGTTGGGAAGATACTTGCTAGATATTTGCTACTTTATCACATAGGATGTTATAAAGTATTTTGATCCATGGCAAATATATAGATAATTTTGCTTTAGGAAACACCCAATCTTAGTTCCCCATTCTGTTCCGTATGTAAAACACCCATTTAATTTATAAAAATATGTGCTTATTCATAGGAGTAGGCCGCAGTATCCTCCCTCCACCCCGACTGTGGGCAGGGGGAGCAGAAATGCACCTTTGCAAGCCCTGAAAAAATCTGGAATTACCATCCGCTCCTCTTCAGCTAGGCTCTTGTGGATGGCAAAATTATTTAGCTGGTTTAATATTTATGGAGAGGTCACCCAACAGTAAAATCATCTTGTTTCATAAAACACAGGGGAATTCCTAAGCACATAAAGTTTTCATTTATTTCAGCCTAGATGGTATTCTGAATCTTCCTTTTAAAACTAAGTGAGCCAGATTTATCTGTGCCAGAAAGACTTGTGAATTTATAGTTAGAGTTTATTCATTGCATATCATAGTCACAGTGAAATTCATATACTCAATCCATTGTACAACTGGATGACACAGCGTTTTTCGTTCCAGCCTTATAAAACAAAGGCCCAGCAGAGGGCATGTTGAGCATTTTTATGGCTAATCCCAACACCTTGGTACTTGTCTCAAGTATATTTAAACAATAACTTGTTATGTTGGCATCTGAAATCAAAGTTCCAATGTCTTCTGACACCATATAGCAACTATTTCAATTAAGACAACACCAAGACACTCAGCTAAGGTCAGCTAAATAGATTTAAGTAAAATAAAAATCAATCTAATTGATCATTTTAAAACTAAGCATCTTGAAGATGTGAATAAATTCCCAGAATGAGTAAGACCAGAGAGTTCATAGATTCTCTTTAGTGGCTACATGCTCACAGAAGTAAGGTGAAATACAGAATATAAATATGCAAAGTGATACCATTAATTTAATTATTTGTATGTGGCTAGTTCACCCGTGGTATTTAAATTTCAGGCTAACTTTCTTTGATCACTCAGCATGTTTCAGAGTCAACTCTTATGGGTCTGAAGAAAATGCCTGTGTAAAGCATAAGATGAAAATGTGCTGAAAAATGCATCTCAAAGCCATCTCCAAGTGTCTTTTGTATTATCTGATTTTTGTATTTTTACATCACTGCTTCCCATCTACTGGTATCTATAGTTGAGTCGACTCCTTTTTAAGAACTAATAAACAGTGACCCTGAGAAAACTATACCTGGCTTTAGTTGGAAAATGAAATTAACTTTTTAAAAAGTTAATTTCAATATCTGAAGAATAAAAGCCAGTAAAGCTAGGCTATTTTTTATGTCTTAAAAGTATGATTTTTCTGAGAGAGATCATCAGAGCTTTGGTAAATTATTATTGCTTTAAGCATGAATGCCTTCTAATCCTAAACATCTGACAACTACAATGAACCAGAAAGCTACTTATTGCAAGACAAGTTCTGTTACATTTTCTCCACCTTTTGTTTTGCGTAAACATCTGAAATGTTACTCAACTCAGCTATTTATTTTCCCATCACAGCATTTAAAAATTTGCTCTTTCCTCTCTTTCTATTTTAATAACCCTTTGACACAGTGAGTATCATATATGTTTACTAAAATAAATAAAAGATACTAATTGAACATAGCAACTGAACATTCTATTTTTAACCAATTGTTTTGGTTATGTAGATAAGTCTGACTCTTGACTATCTCTTAATATTTATTCTGTATCTAGGTTCTCCTCCAAAAATACTTTCTGCACTTCAAACAACTTTTCCTATTGCAAGTGAAGTTCTTCTGTCATTGTATGTAATAACTGAAATTATAAAACTTTGGAACCTATAGCCTATCTTGTTCAAAGAGAGTTTAGTACCTGGGTTGAACCCAATGCAAAATAAGACATTTATGGCTAAAATAAAACTCATCTAAAGAGATGTTCTTAGGTAGGGGGTCCTTGGAGATGTGTAGATGGGCCACATCGAGTCTTTATGCAATTGAAGTAGTCTTGAAGTTATAAGTAGATGGAGTTATTTTTCAATAAAAGAAAATCATATCCTAAATGTTTTATAGTAATGCTGTCCAATAGAACATTTTGCAGTGATAAAAAATTCTATCTTTGTGTCAAATATGTTACCACAACCCACCTGTGACTATTGAGCACTTGAAATGTAGCTGATGTAACTGAAAAAAAATTTTTAATTAAAAAATGTAAATAGCACATGAGGCTTTTGGCTATCATACTGAACAGTGTAGCAGTAGATGAATGTTTACATTGGAGTCATTGGATAACCTTCATAAGGTCCATAAAACTCCTTAAAATTGTGTGCATTCATTTATTTTGTACATGGGTTTCATTAGATTTTCAGAGGTAATTTTGACACCAGAAAGCTTAAAAACCACTTTAGCAGAAGCAGAAGTAGTTGTCCCTGTTTGGGCTTTATGTTTCCTGACAACAAAGATAAAACTAGAAAAATGGAAAATTGTGTTGTTTGTGTGTTTTATGTCAGAAGAAAATAGGAAAATTCTTCAGCAAAAATAATAACGATTTCTAAAGTTAACTTTAAAGAATGCATTATACATTTCTACAATCAACATGTACTCTTCTTTTCAAAAATTTCATTTTAAGAAAATTGTAGATTCACTTGCAGTTTTAAGAAATAGAGAGATCCTGTATACACTTCACACCTTCACCCAATTTTTCCCAGTTGTATCACCTTGTATAACTATAGTACAATATCACATTCAGGAAATTGACATTGATATAATCCACCCACTTTACTTGGATTTCACTAGTTTTGCATGCATTCATTTGCATGTTTTACTCATTTTATCCCATGTGTATGTTCATGTGACTACTACCTCAGTCAGGTTTCAGAACAGTTCCATTGCCATGGGGCTCCCTTTTGTTGTCCTTTCATAGTCACACGTGCCTCTACCACATGCTCCCTTGTTAACTCTGGGCAACCACTAATCTATTCTCCATTAATGTAATTTTGTCTATCAGAAATGTTATATAGATGGCATCTTGCAATATGTAACCTTTTGGGACTGGCATTTTTTCATTGAATATGATTCTCTGGAGATTCATCCAGATTGTTGCATATATTAGTAGTTTCTTCCTTTTTATTGCTGAGTGGCACTCCATGGTATAGATGTACCACAGCTTGTTTTATCATTTATTCATTGGAGGACATTTGGGTTGTTTCCAATTTGGGGCAATTTATGAATGAAGCTGCTATAAAAATCTGTGAGTGGAGTTTTTTATGAGTGTATTTTTTTTTTCTGAGATAAAAGCCCATGACTGAAAATGGTGAGTAATATGGTAGTTTCATGTTCAGTTTTACAAGAAACTGCCAGACTGTTTTCCAGATTGGTCATGACATTTTACATTCCCGCAAAAAAATGTATATATAATCCAGTTTCTTCACATTCTTGCCATCATTTGATGTTACATATATTTTTTTTAAATTTTAGCCATTCTGGTAGGTATACAGTGATATAACATTGTGGCTATAATTTGGCCTTCCTTAATGGCTAATGACGTTTAACATGTTTTCATGTGCTTATTTACCATTGGTATATCCTCTTTGGTGAAATGTCTATTTGTGTCTTTCATAATCATAAAAAGCATCCAAAATAGGAATTGGTTCATTTTATGCAGAAATTCATATCAGTGGATAATATAGCTTTACAAAATAAAGAAATGCTGTTCAACTAGGATTTTTTTAATTGGCTATCTGCTAAGACAGACGCCCTCACATTAACTTTTACCTCAGTGAAGATGTTTTTGTGGAAAACTAGGAAAAAAGGATTCAGGATCAATACTTGACTTTCTGATATATTGACTGTAGAGAGAATTGAAAGAACACAAACGAATGGAGAGAAAAGAGAGCCTTTGGCAGGTATTGGACTCAATCATTTCATAAATGCATTATCTAGAAAGTACCTGCAGTGCAGTTATTTTTGTCATTGATATGCTTTGGATATATTTAGAAGTAGTGTGTTGCCTTGTCTTAGAGGTCACAGACGCATACTCACCCAGAGAGCTGCCTACTTCAGCGCAGGTGAGGCAGCAGAATTGCCTGCAGGCAAAACTACTCTTCTCAAAAAAAGAGCTTGAATCAAAAACCTGCAACGGCAGTCCACTGCCTAATGAATCAATACCAACGTCTAAATATGTTATTCAAAGTCAACAAAGACCTAACCTACCTTTTCTGCCCAATCTCCCACTACTTCTCCTCTTGTGTTCTAGCCAGACTAAAATCCTGTTTCCCAAATCCACTCCGCTCTTTCCTGACTCTGAGCTTTTGTTCCTACTGTACCCTTTATTGAAATACTGTCCCTCACCATTTGTGCCTATCAAAATCTCACCTACCCCTCAAGACCCTGCTCAGATGTTACCTTCTTTGTGAAATATTCCCTAATTCCTTGAGTCAGAAGCAAACATTCAACATTCCTGCCTCTTTTCCAGTATAGGGCTTTGTACTCACAGCACTTACCTCTTTGACCACCCTTTCATTTAAATACCATACCAATGCAATAACATGGATGAATATCAAGTACATTTTCCTAAGTAAAAGAAGTCAGACACAAATGACTACATTAATATGACAATCTGGAAAACTCAAAAATCATAGGGAAAGAAAACAAATGAGTGGTTTTCAGGTGTTAAGAGTAGGAAGAGTGACTATAAAGGCATAGGCATGAGGGAGTTTTGGGGGTGATGAAATTATTCTACATCTTGATTGTGGTGGTTATTGCATGACAGTATATGTTTGTCAAGACTTATAGAACTGTTCACTTAACAGGGTGAATTTTACTTTATGTAAACCATACCTTAACAAAAGCATAGTAAAAAAAATTCATACTAGCTAGACAACAAACTAGACAGCCGGCCTTCAAGTTCTTGCCATCCATTTACTTGCTTTTCATATGTACTCTAATGTGCCAGGGTAAGATCTGGGGCTACAAAGAAGATATGTAGTTCTTCCATTTAGTGAACTGTCACCGATAAAGGACATAGGTATGTAGTAAATAAATGCAACAGGGTATTAAAGATGCTGTGTATAATACAGGTATGTATAAAATACGGTGAAGATGTAAAGAGGTAGTGATCAGATTGACCTAGATTGTTGAGGGTCTAGAATTAAGAAATAAAATTAAGAAATGTATTTTTTATTCAATATGCAGTGAGAAGTGACATAATTATAACTAGGTGGAAAGTATAATCAGGATGTAATATGAGGGATAATTTGGAATGGGGAGGGACTAAAGACAGAGGGATCAATTAGAAGGCTACTTACAATAGTGTAAGAAAAAATTAATATCACTTATTTTCTCCATTAGTAGACAACTGAGAACAGACTATGCTTTCAATGTTAATTGTACTAAAAGTATATCAGTTTATATTGCAATTGTAATTGTATTAAAATTATATCAGCTTGTATTACAATTTTAATTGTATTAAAAGTATATCAGTTTATATTGCTGATAATCTAGATGCATTTAGGTAAAAACAAAGAGAGGGCATGCAATTTTTTTAACACAGTTTTCTCTCAGTAGACGGAAATCTTTAATTGGAGGGACCTTGTTGTATTCATCTTATCTTTCCCAGAAAATTTGTAGGACTTTATAGACTATTGAAATTCTAAAGCAATGTTTACTATTCTAATAAGTAAATTAGGTAATAGATGAATTTTTTTAATCACTGAAAAAACAAATTAGAAAATTATAATTCCTGTATGCCCAATGATGGTCACTGCTTATAATTTTGAATGTTGGAAATCCCAGAGGGTCAGGGTTGGTAAAAATGTTTAATTGCTAAATTTGTAAACTGACTTGCAGTAATCAGGTAGACTTAGTCCCAGCAATATTGTTCTATTGCAAGTCTGCTTGTTCTTTGCTCATTCACTGCTACCTAACACAACTTGCAGTGAGTGTCAAGAGCAAGATTCTGTTGAAAAGAAAATCGGACAACAGCAGGCAATATAAATCCACTCATTACTACACTTGAGTGTATACTACACTTAAGCAATTGATTATTGCCTCTGTCTTGGAACTTGGAAACCTCTGCCTAAAATGCCGTACATGTTGCATATTGAAAGCACCAATTAGTTGGCTACCTGGAATGTGTGTGATGAAGAGTTTTCATTCTGCCTGGAATCCAATCACAATAGAAGGCTTTAAAACTAGCAGGGAGCTTTGCCCTAAACACTGTGTAGGCCCCAAATATAATGTTCTCATCGGGTCTCTAAACACCTTAATCATCACCTAAGAAAAACGGAGACATTTAATGAGCTGGTGGGATCATTGATGATAAACTTGATGAGTCTCTTCTTCAAACAAACTGGAGCTTCAGGCTTTCAGTGCCTGCTCTCTTTTTTTTTTCTTTTGATGGAACTGTTAGTATTTTTCCCCATTAAAGTTCCTTTATACTGAATGATTTATGGTGAAGTTAAAATCAACATAATTTTTGTTGTCATAAAACACCCTTTTGTTGAAGGCCTACTTGTCCCTTGCCTACTTCCTGCTACCAACACAACCATAACACTTATCTAATTTTAGTGTGAAAGAACTTAATTTCTGCGTGAATTACAAGTGGCAAGCCAGTCAATTTCATTTGTCTCAACTATGTGCTAGCACCTGGTCACTTATTGCCAGATACTTGTTTGCTCCGAGTTATTGATCAAGTTTGTGTCCTGGGCAGGTGCAGTTAATCCTAATGCATATAGTTGGCAGCTGTGAATTTGTGACTTTGCCCCTTGGAATACAAAGTCTGCCTTTGCCCACACTCATGCAGACTTTAGCTGGGGCAAATCTTAGCTCAATAGGTGATTGTGATTATGCACTACAATAGAAGTATATTTATTCTTAAATTGCTTTTTCAGAAGCCCCAGCCTTACTAGAAACTATCAAATTAGGCTCCTATTTAAAAGGAATCCTATTCTGTTGGTAGAATTTTTAAAAAATTACTGCCCATGTGCATTTTTAAGAAATTAACTGTTCCCTAATTTGCAAAACTAATTCTTTCCATGCCTGCCAGGTCCACTTCCTTCTACAACTCTTCTGTCATGTGTCCTAGGCAGTGGCAAGATAACACATTTATCTTAGATACACTACCTGATTTGTTAGGCTTTCATCGAATGGAAAATTAAGTGGTTCAAAATACATCTATTCAATTGTTTATTAGTAGTATGCCTATTTTGTAGTCGAGAAAGAAGAAATAGAAACTTCCTCGGTGTCACGTAACCAGTCAACAGCAAAGGTAAAAGAAAGAACAGAGACTGATTGATATGGGGGAGTTCTGTGGATGTAGTCTATGGAGTGGTATACTGTATCTGATGAATGGATTGGAAACAAACCTAAAATATGTGGTCGTATTTGTTGGGCACAATTTATTAAAAACATTTTCCTCTCCCACTTTTCCCAAATTGTTTTTCTTTCCTTTTCTTATTTGAAAAGGAAAGCTAGGAGACTGCGTGAGACCAAGTGAGTTTGTTTCCCAAGTAGGTTTGCCTGATACCAAGGTGGAGGGTAAAGACCACTCATCTCCATAGTTCCTTGCAGCACACCCTGCTCTACTTGCCCCCATGCATCAGGCCCTTCCCCACTCTTTACCTCTCTCAACAATCTGTGATCCTTTCAAGCACCTGCCTAAACTCATGGTAGCTAGTCTGATCCCTCTACAGCAATCAAGTAGACACAGTTTAGCTCATTTCCTGAAATGTCTTCCACCAACACTTTTTTTTCCTTTGCCAGTTCTCACTAGTTGGCATAAAACACCCTCTCCACGTGTAACATGTGTTCAGGCACTCCTCTCCATTCACTCTTGGGAGCGAGCATGAACAAGTGAATATGTAGAACACTTATAAGTGATTGTGGAGCACCTGACTGGATGTACTCTCACAGTCTCTGTATCTAGGGTTTCTGGGGCTGCTCAGCAGGACATCTGGCACTCTGGTGAGGCGTTCTTAGCATGCTCAAATGTATTACTGAATGTGGCTGAAGAACACCAATTCTTTCCAACTTGTAATAATATCCTCCTATATATGTATAGTAGTAGTGCAGCAGAATGCAAACAGCAGGGAATTTCAAATCTGCCACTTACTAACTGTTTGACCTTAAGCAAGATACTTCACTTTCTGAGTTCTAGTTTCCTCATCTGAAAAATGGGAATTATAATAGGATATCATTACCTGTCGTGAGAATCAAATGATATCATTAATACATGTGAAGTGCATGACACATCGTAGGTTCTCAATATATAGAAGTTTCCTTCCTACATCTACTTTAATTTTTGTTGTCGTTGTTGTTGTTGCTGCTACTGTTGTTTTTGCAGAGATGAGGTCTTGCTATGTTGCCCAAGCTGGTCTTAAATCTCTGGGCCGAAATGATTTTCCCACCTCGGCCTCACAAAGCACTGGGATTACAGGCATGAGCCACCACACATGGCCCTCACCTCTACTTTTGAAGGTAGTTTTGTACAAAGTGGAAAGTGATGTAATAGGAAGAGTATAGTTTTGCATTTAGATGTGGTGTCAAATTCAAGTTCCGTCATTTGGTTCCCATGGGTGACCTCAGCAAATTACTTAACCCAAGCCTCAGTTTCTTTTTCTGTAAGATGTAATATGTAATACTTACAGGTATAAAGTATCTGGCCCATAGTAGGCTCTCAGTAGTAGCTATTAAAGATATGGGTATGAGAAGATTAGTTTCAGATATAGCATACCTACTGTCTGTAAAGCCCCTCTGTAAGTTTGTCTTTCTTTGGGTACAAGAAAGTTTTTTATTTTTTTAAAAAATCCTCCATTTTCTAATGTTTGTATACCAACTTGAGCTAACTGAGGTCTATCTGCATTTGCAATGGTGTTATAGCATTCGGAAGTACACTGAAGCATCGTGCTTTGACTTTTTTGCTTTGTTTTATTTGGCTGCTCCCTCTCTCCACACGCCCACCATTTTCTTCTTGCTACCCAGAGAGCAACTGCCTAGAGTGCAGATTTGTTGCCATCCCTTCCCTACACATTCTCTACACCTATGTTGTTGAGCTGTGTAGCCACAGCATCGCTTAGATGACAGGACACTATTTGTCCCTGGTTGCACCTTGCCATTTATTTAATGATCAGAAGCCAGATATAATGTCTCATTTCTTGCAAACATATTAAAGACTGAACACTATCATTCATCTCTAGGCTTCTGCAGAAACTCAGTGAGATCGGAAACTTAATCTGCCACAATGATGCCCTGCTGTTGCTTCTGCAGGATGCTGCTCTGTTTATCAGTTCATCATTAGATAGTGCACTGCTCAGGGCAACTTTCAGTTCGGTATTGCTGATACAAATATTTGGCAGTTAGCCCCTGTGGTAGGATTTGAGGAATTAAAAAATATTCCTGGCCCAAATATATTTCCCTCAGTGGTCACAGTGCCTGAAATGCATACAAGAGACATATCACTTGAACCTTGTTTCTTTGGTGTAAAGCAATGTTAAAATGCCAATGCCATTCTATAGAGGGAAGATAGTAAGTCATTATCAGCTATTAATACTTAAGAGTCAGAACTACAATGAAATCCTGCTTCTGTTCCTAGCTATGTGAGCTCAGGCAGTTGCTATAATTCCTCTTTTATAATAATTGGGTTAATAATAGATGGTTGTGAGGGTTAAATGAGATAATGTATATTAAAGAACATAGTAAATGCTCAATGAACAGTAGCTGTTTTTAGTCTTAGTTAGTCTAGGACCCTGGGGGAATATATTTGGGATTAGTAAATTTGGATTTTCAAGAATCAGGTGAGGCCTGGTACTGGGGCACTGCCCAGAGTAAAGACTCTGGTAGAGTGGTGATATGGCCAGGAAGTAGCACGGAAACTCTGTGGGCCTACGATTGGAAGAGGAGGGTGGGAGAAAAAGGAATGACTGAAGCAGGGTCAAACTACACTTATATAAACTTTCCAACAAGAAACAATGTGATGCTTTGTGAAGTAGTGATCTCTGACACTGGAAGTGTTAAAGCAGATTCTGGGCGCTGGCTACCTCTCAGGAATCCTTTAGTCCTCAAACTCACATGTACATACAAATTATCAGGGGATCTGGTTTAAGTGCAGGTTTTGATTTAGTTGGGCTGGGTGGGACCTGTGATTCTGCATTTCTAACCAGTTTCCTGATGATGCCGATGCTCCTGATCAACAAGCCTCACTCTAGGTAGCAAGGCTCTATTGTAGTTTGAAAATAACTCACAGTGAGACAGAGGGACATGGTTAAGGAAAGCCAGTGAGTTACCCAGGCAAGTCTCCATAGAGTGGAAGGACTTTGATGCAGTCATGATCTACAAGCTGGTTCTTAACTTCGTATGCTTTGAAATTTGATTGGTAATATAACCGGAGACTGGGCTCCTGGGAATGAACACACACTTAATCAAATTCACAAGAGATCAGTATATAAGCCAGAAAGCCCATTGATTAATTTATAATGAGAAGTATAACTTCCAAGTGGACCAGATACTAGTGTTTGCTGATCAGTGCATTATCTCCCTGTAGGCACATTTACATGAAGAGCTAAAGGACAATAAGTAGGTTGCTTGGTGAGAATGGACTCAGAGCAAGGGGAGTTCATAGAATGATTTTAATGGCTCACATTATCAAGCCATGAAATTATGATATCTCTATCTACAATTGGGCTAGGCCTCCAGAATCGTTGTGGAGACATTAGTCTCCTCACTAGTATCTCTGCCACCAGTCTTGTCATACAATCCAGATGATGTATTCAGGCCCAAATCTGATCATATTCATTTGCTCCACTGACTTCAATATAAATTCACAATTTTAAACCCATTATTACAAAAAGGTTAAAGTGTTGTACAAAGGAAAGTGAAAACATAGTACAATGAGCACCCATATACTCACCATCTAGATTCAGCACTTGTTATCAATTTGCCATATTTGCTTAATGTATGTGTATGCACATGCAAATGTGTGTGCATGCATATTGACTCCACACTCTTTAACATAATTTTCTAAATTCTTCATGTCCTGGTATAACCTGCTTGACTAGCTCCACTTCCCTTAGCTCCCCCTTTGCAAATTTACATTCCAGTCATACCCAACTACTAAATGCTAGTTCTTTGGTGTTCTCATATAATATACTCTTGCCTATGTCTGAATATCTTTACTCTCTTTGCTTGAGTAATTCTACTCAGTCTTAAAGACTCAGCCACATCCATATTGCCCTAGCACCCTATGTCTTTCCCAGTCATAACATTTATTGCACTATACTGTTATTGTTGGTTTACCTCTCTGACTGTCCCACTAGGCTGTGAGCTCATTGAGAACAGGGACTATTTCTTTTGTCTTTATACATCCCTGCCTCTCCAGTGCTTTGCGCTGTGTTCAGTAATCAGAAAATCCAACTGCCTACTGCACAGTTCTACCAGGTCACATTGTAGGCACCTTAGAATCAACATGTCTAAAGTGAACTCGTCTCTCCTCCTACCCACTCAACACATTTAAAATCCTCTTTTACTCCCTGATTGAATGTCATCCAGTCTTCTGAAGCAAAAACCTCAAAGCAATTCTTAACTTCTCCCTTTCTTTCATCCTCCAAAAAGAAGTCCTGTTGATTCTACTTTTAAAATGCATTACCATTCTGCCCACTTCTCTTTATCTCCACTACCCATTCACTCCAGGTCACCTTCATATCTCACATGGAACACAGTCAGCAATCTTCTGTCTGGGCTCCCTGCTGCTACTCTTGTACCCTCCGATATATTATCCACAGAGAAGCCATAATGATCTCAAAACTTCAGATCTGATTATGTTACTACCTGCTTAAACCCTGATTATATTACTCCTTGTTTCTGGATATAGTCCAAACCCCCAAACTTTACCCAAAAGGACTCTCAGAAACTGGCCCCTTTGTACCTCTCCAACGTTATCTCTTACCACCTTCTCTCCTGTACTCTAGGTTCCAACCATTTTGCATTTATAGGACCTGGAATAAGTGTAGTTTCCCAACATTTTTTGTGTCATGTCTCAATATCTTTACTTGAGTTGTTCTCTGCCTAGAAAGACTACCCCCTCTCAAACTCAGCACAGCTGTAACCTCCTCTGGGAAGCTTTCCCTTGCTTCCCAGTCTTGGTTAGGTGCTTCTTCTCTACTGCTCTCTTCTACCCTGTGCATACCTCTATCATAGTGCTTATGCTACATACACATATCACTCTATACTGCAATTATTATTTTACTTGTCTTTCTCACCAGAGCTAATTTAAGAGCTTTTTAAGAGCAGAGGTGATGTCTTATTGGATTTTGTACCCCAATGCTTAGCCTGTGACATTTAGTAGATGTGCAATAAAAAATGGGAAAAAATATATTTGCTAATCATATATCTGACAAAGGCCTAAAATCCAGGATCTACTAGGAACTCAAATGAGCTGAAAGGAAAACCAACAAACAAACAAACAACCCTACTAAAAAGTAGGCAAAGGACATGAATAGACACTTTAGGAAGATGTATAAGCAGCCAACAGATACATGAAAACATATTCAGCCTCACTATCAGAGAAATGCAAATCAAAACTACAATGAGATACCACCTAACTCTAGTAAGGATGGCCATCATTAACAAATCACAAAACAACAGATGCTGGCATGAGTGCAAAGAAAAGGGAGTGCTTCTACACTGTTGGTGGGAGTGCAAGCTAGTTCAACCTTTATGGAAAGCTGTGTAGTTATTGCTAAAATAACTAAAAATTGAATCTTTCATACAAACCAGTAATCCCTTGCCTAGGAATATACCTGGAGGAACATAAATAATTATACAAAAAAGATACTTGCATGTTTATAGCCACACTATTCACAATAGCAAAAACATGGAACCAACCCTACTGCCCATCGAAAGTGAACTGGATAAAGAAAATGTGGTACATATACACACTGGAATATTATGCAGCCACGAAGATGAACAAAATTATGGAATTCACAGCAAATTGGATGGAGTTGGAGACCATCATACTCGATGATCTGTCACAGAAACAAAGAACCGAATACTGAATGTTCTCACTCATAAGTGGGACCTGAATATTAATCACATTAGCACAAGGGAGGGATCAGCAGTCACTGGGCACTGCTAGGGGAGGGAGGGAGGGCATATGACCACACAAAGGTCCCAGACCAGGAGAAGTGAGGGCCAGTTAGAGGCCAAAATTTCACCTGCACCCAGCCTACTTCTGTAATTAATCCTTACTTGTACCCCACACCTCTATAATAAAATACAGTTAAAATTTAAAAAGAAAACAATGAATGAATAAACATAAATGAATATCTCTGAATTTAAGTTTTATGCATATCTTATAAAGTATTTCCTTTCTTTTGAGCACACTGTTTCTTCAAAGTGCAATATAGATGACTGTTGCTCAAGTAATAGTGATTGATTGGATTTTGAATGTTACCAACAGATTCAGACAATTTCTGGAATTGGACCGTTTCTTAAAAATGGTTAGTCCTATCTATTTATTTTTCTCTAAATAATTTTTATCTCAGAGATTATCATCAGTATTTGGGGGTATCATGCTATTGGTCCCATATATCCCCTTAACCTCTAAAATCCTTTCAATACCTAGGATTCATGTTTCACAAACTCACCCATTTATTTATATTCTAGGTGCTGTTTGATATATGATATTAATTTTCCTCTAGGTTTCTCTCAAGCTATAACAGTATCAAGTACAGAAATGTCCCATGCTTAATCTTTGGAAAAAAACATTGATTAAGTAAATGTTAAACCTGGGATTGAGAGGAATGACTGATCAGAAATTTACCAAATGTTGGGCTGGATAAAGTAGATTATATTTCTTTGAACTGAAAAAGTGGCTAAGATTGAACATCCTGAACATCATTTTATCTTATTATTACCTAAAATGAACAATTTTAAGATTATTTTAGAATTACTGTGTCCCCAAACCAGTTTAATAATAATTATACTTAATGTATAATTTTTAGACTTTGCTAAGCCTTGCTAAAGTGCTTTACATGTAAGAACTCAGCTAATTATCTGAACAACTCTGTGAGGTCGGTACTATTATTATTCCCCTTTTAGAGATGAAGAAACAGGCACAGATAATTAACTTCCCCATAGTCAAAAGTTATTCTTAATTGTCAGACACTGGATATTAGTTCAATGCACATTTATTGAGCTCCTAGTAAATGTAATATTTGACAGGGTAGACAAAAAATGTATACTTATGGATAAATTATAATGCAATAGTACCATGAGTGAATTGCCTAGGTGGGTCAGGTTCATTTTAGTTAGTGGAAAATGTTGAAAGATTGTGTAGTTAAGGTCATGAATGGCACAGGAATATCTGTTTGGGTAAACCTGGTTTATGGAAGGTGAAGAAAAAAGCTTGGTTTGGGGGTGTGTGGAAACCATCATTCCTTCGTGAGAACTAAGATTACATTTGGAAGAAGCATCCGATGCTGTACATTAAGCTTGGGATAAGGGCAAGAAAGAAATACACACATACGAATGGTGTTAAGAACCGGAAAGGAGAAAGGTGTCGTTTGGAACCAGTAAAAAAAGGAGTAACAACGCACTTGTCCTTGCCTTCGCCCTGCCCCTAAAGAATTAGCAAACAACGTGATTCTATCCAAATTCTCTTAACTACAACTCAGACCCTTTGGATCTGCGCTTTTTAGAAGTACTGTACTTTCGCATTCTGGCACCGTAAGCCCGAAACGACCTTTGGGCAAATGTTAGGAGGGAAAGATGTATTCTTTCCATTCAAAACAGACTCGAATCCTACCAGAAAGCTTTCTTATTCGCGGATTCTATAGTTCCTTGCCTGCTCATTTTGTATAAAACGACGCGACACACCTTGCCACACAGCCTGAGATCCAACTCTAATGCCTTCCCATCCTGTTACCCTTTTAAGAGGCGGATCCCGCAGTGTCCTTTCCTCCCTCCTCGCCACCTCTACCCCCAGTTGACTGGGCGGAGCTTGGTGCTGAAGCCCCAGAGCCCGACGCGGCCGCAGCAGTAGCGAAGAGGACAGGAGCTTGGAGGAGCTGCGTCTGCGGCAACCTCTTCCCTGAGCTACGTGCCTTGCGGCTCCGACCGAGCTCGCAGCGCCCCAGCGTCTCTCCACTCACCCACGACCTGGCGCGTACCTGGTCTAGGCCGGGGTCCTGCTGAGCGCCAGGTGGGCTCGTGCCAGGGGCCCTAGGGGACCTCGGAGCGCTCGCGCGCCATGGGGCCGCCGCCCGGGACTGGGGTCTCCTGTCGCGGTGGCTGCAGCTCATCCCGATTGCTGGCGTGGTGCTTCCTGCTGGCCCTGAGTCCGCACGCACCCGGCTCCCGGGGGGCCGAAGCAGTGTGGACCGCTTACCTCAACGTGTCCTGGCGGGTTCCGCACACCGGAGTGAATCGCACCGTGTGGGAACTGAGCGAGGAGGGCGTGTACGGCCAGGACTCGCCGCTGGAGCCTGTGGCTGGGGTCCTAGTACCGCCCGACGGGCCTGGGGCGCTCAACGCCTGTAATCCGCACACAAATTTCACTGTGCCCACGGTTTGGGGAAGCACAGTGCAAGTCTCTTGGTTGGCCCTTATCCAACGCGGCGGGGGCTGCACCTTCGCAGACAAGATCCGTCTGGCTTACGAGAGAGGGGCGTCTGGAGCCGTCATCTTCAACTTCCCGGGGACCCGCAATGAGGTCATCCCCATGTCTCACCCGGGTGAGTGCAGCTACTAAATCGCACCCCCTCCAAACCTCTGCCATGACCAGTTTCTCTTATTTTCCTCATTGCCTTCCTCCCCCATCGCCTTGCTCCGAAGCAAAACGAGTGTCCTTTCTGTCCCTACCAAGTGGGGTAGGGTACTCCCCGAGATTCACCAGGCGTGGAGGTTGGGCGGAAAAAAATCCTTCAGAATTTGTCTCTCTGGTGGAAAAGGGCAAGACAAACGGGGCACAGAGGCTGGCAAATCCAGGACTGTTTGGGCCCTTTGCATCACCTTTTTCTGGTGTTTCACAAGGGTGCCTCACTTTGGATTTAGTGTTGGTGGACATTGTCTTTAAACGACTAAGGAAATCCCTTCCTCACTCTGCTGTTTTAACCTCAGGCCAGCGGCGCAGCTTTTCTCCTCCTCTCCCTGTTTTTCTCTCCATGTTTCCTAAGTATCAGGTACTAGATTGTGTTACTGTGCCCTGTTAACCTCATTGCAATTTTGGTGGAAACTTTGCTTAGCTCTTGAATTCGTCTCTGCCCAGTGGTCTCAAGTCCCAAGTGACTATTGGTATCAGTGCTTTTGTTTGCCTCTGAAAATCTGATTTAGGTTATTGAGTTACAAAACAGGTGACTAATGTTACTGAAAAAGAAGAGGTTTTTGTATGAGGATAGCAAGGCCTAGACTTTGGAGGAAAAAATTAGTCCAGGTAGTTCTTAAATCTGTGGAGCTGGTGTGGGGTTGCTATTTTCCCCCTTTCAGTTAGCCTTCCAGAAACCTCCCTATTTGAGATTAGGTGCCCATACCTTAGGTATATAGTGATCTTAGGCCCCAAAGGACAAAGAAAAAGTAACGTGGAGAAAAAGGAAGAGACGTGTGTAACAGCAGCATATGTCATAGTTGCTAGGAGCTGGGCCTCAAGGCAGACCTTGATTCAAATTCCTACTCCATTGCTTACTAGTTCTGTGACCTTGGGTAACTTACTTGAAGTCTTTGAATCTGGGTGAAATGGAAATGAATAATAAGAAAACTTATCCACAGGTTGTCTTGAGGATAAAATGAAATAGTGCCTTAAATAGTATAGCACACCATCAGCTCTCAGTAAAGGTTAGCTGATAGGATTAGCCTTCTAGGAGTCACTGTTGCGATCAATCTGTTTGACTACTAGAGATTTTCTGTTTTTCTTAAAACAGTATCACTGGTCTTGCCTAGAGAACACTTGTATCGAGTGGTTAAATGGCATAATGGAAAGATCACTGAACTGGAACTCAGGAGATTTGAGTTATTTTAGCCCCTTCTTTGCCTTCACCAGCTTTGTAACCTTGTACAGGTTATTCACATGTCAAATGGCAGTATAGAGGTAGGCAGTGGAGGCCAACTTAGCACTGAGTGTAAAGAGACAAAAGTGAGCTAGAGGGACTGTTAGATCCTTTTCAGCTCTAAAATGCTGTGATTCTTAGAATATATATTAAAGGAGAAACTGTATCTCTTTTGGTTGATAATTCATTAATTAAAATGAAATACTTTTTAAAAGCTAGTAAAAATGAATAAGGACTTAGTAAATTTTAAAGTCCTTATATTTCAGTTGGCTAATTGCAAGAGTTTGACTTTGTCTCCTGCAAATGAGATTTATTTGCATGAATGATTTGTAACTGAAAAGTATTCTTTAGAGTTCCTATTTAGAGTCTTTTTGTTTTACTTCTGTTAAGGATATTTAACTGCTCATTTCAGGGGACAATAAAATTAACTTTTGTTGAAGTCTTACTATGTGCCAGGCACTCTACATATATCTTATATTTTATTAAGAGACAATATAGTCAAGATTGGAAATCAAATTCTAGATTTGCCAGACAATAGCTTTGTGTCCTTGGCCAGATTATTTAACTTTACTGAGTCTCGGATTTCCCATCTGTAAGGTGGGGATAATATTTGCATCACTGTGATTATTAAGAATATATAAACTGCCTATCAGATAATAAACACTCAAAAGAATGTTATAATAGGTTAAAGCGAACAGAATGCAAAAAATTAATGTACAATTCTATGATTATGCAACTGTCAATTTGAAGACATTAATACACTGGAAATCTAATTATGACTGTTGTATTTCAGAATGCCATATAGGAATAAAGCCCTAAATATTGATCACTTATACTACGTTGAGAAAAGTATTTTGATACTTTAGAAACTTATTTTCCAAGATAATGGCTATAGCAAAGTTTGTCATTAAGCTAACTAGCCAAAAAAGCTAGCAAATTTCTTGAGATATGAAATCACATTTCTTCCTTGAACTCCTGGAGAAGATACTTTTCAGCTTGGGGGAAAATAACTTTGCATTTCACCCACATATGTTATTTAATGTTTGTTTGCAAAGTACTGTATTGTTTGCTTTACTCATTCCTAAGAGTAAGCCTAGGGCTTCATTTTAATCTCTGGTCAAAAACAACTTATCTTGGATCATAGTGGCAGAGATGCAGGACTAAGGTTTAAGTGATTAATTCATTATAGTATATTGCCGTGAAATACACACGGGCTACCAAATGTGGAAAAGCTTTTGCTGTCTTCTTTGTTTACAAAATCTCTCTTCACCCACTCTTATAGGGGCCTGCCCTTGAATTGCTTGTCCTTCCTTAGAGTTTGTGCTGAGTATCCACACTCTCACCTAGTACAGTCCTGTGACCATGAAGACACATTTGTTTCAAGTAATAGAACTAACTGGTTTAGAACAGTTGCTTTAAATTTTTTTAGTAGAAAGAAATTCCACTATATAAGAGCAGTCAATTAGGAAAATGAGGCTGTTTTTATGTGTACCAAAATTGCACAGAAGGTAGTTGTAGCCTAGCATCAGTTCGCTATTTCTGTGTAAAGTATTTTGGTTGCAAAGTATTGAGAAAATCTTGATTCACACAGATTAATAGTTGCAAGTGACAGATGTTTATTAAGTTTGCCTTACGGTCTCAGGGTATATTCCAATCAAGTTAGTCCAGAAACCTGGAAGGAAATTTTGGTTTCAAAGTTTAATTACTATTCAAATTCCTTATCTTAAAAATGAAAATCAGATAAGAAGCAACCAAATCTTAGAGTAAGCACTAGAGCCATCTAAAATGTAAGGTTGTCACGATGAGACACGTTAAGCATGCTGTCTCTGTTGCGCAACTAACTTCTGCTTTCGCCAAACAGATGGGCCTGAGCCTTGCCTGCTGTCTAACTGAGCCCAACCCACGGGTTGAAGAAGTCTGTGTACTTGCTTGTACAGTTTTCCTTGAATCAACATGTGCAGGCATGAATTTATTGAAAGACCCTGCAGAGCTACAACCTTCACAACCCATGACACATTTACGAGAACATGAAACATATGCAAAGGAATGACAAGAGAAGCATTATTCCTGACTGCTGTTTTTTAAAAAAATGAACCAAGCACTTTAAGTTAATGATTTGGGGTCTCCAATAGGATATAGTTTGATATATAAAACAGTTGCTTGTATACATTGTTGAAAGACAGTAGAACAGATTAGTTAAGAGGTTGGGCTCTGCCACTTAGTATTTTTTAAATCTTAGGTTAGTTGTTTTACTTGTCTAAGTTTGTTTTCTCTCATATAATATGGGCACAATAATATACTTGCCTCATAAATTTGCTGGAGTTAAATGAGATAATGCAGATGCAGTGGTTAGCACAGTATCTGATATATAGGAAACTACTATTATTTTTTAAATCACAGTTAAGATAGTTAAATATATTTTAGAAAATGAAAGTTGAATCCTGTGTTTGTAGAACATAATTGGAAATAAATAACCTAGAGTACCTCAAAGTCCACATTACCTAAAATCCTAATTTAATCTCTTTAGGAATAGGGGAGATTGACTGAATTCTTTACAAGAAAAAGGTCTTTTGGCTCTCTGTGTTTGTTGTTTTTTTCTCAAATAACTGCTTCTCCCTCTTGCTACGAATCTTTGTTCCAGTCACAAAGGTCTTTAGAATAGTATTTTATACTCAATTATCACCATGTTCTCAACTCTTTTGCATTTTGCTTTTATTCTATTTTTTTTTCTAGGATGTTGACATTGAAACAACACTTTTTTTTTTTTTTTTTTT